>NC_136487.1:94493906-94743906 GCF_053919585.1 Euprymna scolopes
GTTGTTGACTGGGTTAAAAAAAAAAGAGAATGGACTCTGATTTATGAAAGTATGAAAAGGAAGGGTTGTAAAGAGATAGCTTCGAATTTGGGGGTTATCAGAACCAAGCAAAATATGATGAAAGTAAAAATAAAATAGATGAACCCCATAGTTTATTATACCATACCTGTTCACACTGAAACACTTATCACAATATTCTGTGGATCTATATTAAAAAAACCTTGTTAAACTTTGTGGCATATTTCCATTCTATGGAGGTCAGGCGCGAACGAACACCCTATAATTTTATTATACCATATTTCTTCAAACTGAAACATAGTTATCAAAGTATACTTACGCAGATAGATATGAAAAGTATTTATTAAAGTTTCTGCCTATTTCCATTCTATGGAGGTCAGGCGCGAACGCAGACCCTACAATTTTATTATACCATCCCTATTTAAGTTAAAACATACTTATCAAAGTATTATTATGTACATCTATATCAAAAACACTTGTAAACGTTTTTTTTTTAATTTTAAAATTTTTTATTTCCATACTTTGTGGACCAGGTGCATACGCAGACCCCACAATTTTAATAAATCATCATTATGCCAGATGAAACATACCCATTCCTGTGTCTCGATACATCTTCTATCATTATATGTGATCAGTTTTCTATAATAGTCAACCATATAGGAACCTATTCGTGACCAGATACACACACAGACGTTCAGTTTTATATTATAGATATATACAGGGTGACCCCCCCAAAATAAATCGGGCCCCAACTCTAATTAGGCCCCGTCTCTTAGTGTTTTGTCCGAATGAAATGAAACTTTGGTCATAACTAGTTTACTATATTCAAAACATCACATCAAAACACTAGGGTCTTCGACCTTTTTTTCTCCGTTCTGCAGCATATGTTCTAGATGGCCTCCATTTAGCTTCTTATTTTTTTTTGGTCACCATATATATATATATATATATATATATATATATATATATATATAAATTACAATAAGTTTACCAAGGTAATCAAAATGGTAAACTTAAAATATATTATAAATATTAAAGAGTTAATATTTACAAGTAAAGTAATCTCAACCAGATATAAAAGCTCAATAAAACCGAAAAGAAAATAGAGCTTATAATATATATATATATATATATATATATATATATATATATATATATATATATATATATATATGAAAATTTGGATTTACATTCAGTAAATTAAAAAATTTAGGGCAAATTTATTTTTCGACAAGGAATACAAAAATTTAAAATTTTATTTTAATCCATAGATTTTCAATCACTTGCTCATCTCATCAGGGGAAATGTTTTTAGCAAAATAATGTTTATTGACAGTCTTGAATTATGCTAGTTAGCACATAGACGGAAAAACTAAAAAGCTTGCATGAAAAGCTTAAGAAAAGCTAGGATTAAAAAAGGATATTCCATAGAGTAGTTAGGTTCACCGAAGAAAAATAGAGGCATAATCGTAAGATCCAAAGCAATGCACCTAAACAAATCAATAGCAGCCATTTGAAATTGATAAAAATTTGTTTGCTTTGAAAAAAAATAAAAATCAGTGTTTATTTTTACGTATGCTCAGTATATTTGCCTTTTTTACAGTATATTTTTGGAGTTATTTATTTATTTATTTATTTTTCTAAATGAAATTAATGATAAAGTATAGTAAGTGTTCTAATAGTATACTTCATCCTTTCTGTCTTCGGTAAGTGAAGGAGAAATCATTTTAGACTACAACAATTTTTAATTTTTATTCCAACCCAGAGTGCTCCTTTCTGAGGTGATGGATTTTCCCGAAATTATAAGCTGGCCTTATGTCTTACTCTGCCCTTGATTTAAATATTTACCGATTTTACGACATTTGTTCTTTTCAGTTTATTTTTTATTTATTTTTTACTTTCCAAAATAGAATTAACATTAAAGTGTAGTAACTGTGATAATACTATACTTTGGGAATTTTATTTTTTAACCCATCAAGCATTAAGCAGTGTTAGAGTTAGGTAAGGTCCGCCTTATCGCCCTGGGGGTTGCCCGTCATTCTGACCTCCTCCTCCTATTTGGCATGGCAGAAAAATTCTAATAATCGGCCCAAGGGAGAGAGTGAGAAAGGAGAGCTCTGATTGGTTGGTTGAGAAATGGAATTCCATGGTGTGATGCCTTTCTCAGCGACCATTTTAAATCAGTTCCAGATTTTTCTTCTAGAAAGGACATTTTTGGGGGGCTCTGTGGATCAAATCTGCTTGAATTATTAACATATTTTCTTTTATCTCGCCTTTCAATTTAAAGAACGAGAAAGTTCTCAAAGGGGAGAATAAACAGAGAGCATTAAAGCAAGAAACTCGCTTTAACGTTGAAGTGAGGAATGAGAATTCTTGGGTTTGTAAATGTACAACAGACAGCAGTTCCAAAATGAGCAAAACCGGCAAAAACCTAGAGATGCTTGGATGTAAACCGATAACCCTATTTACTTGCTTCTCTATCAAAGAAGAGTTAAATTCAACAATCCAGATTTCCACAGATGGTCACTCCAGATTAGAACAAAAATAAAATATTTATGGATTAGAGACAGAATGGACGCTACACTCTGCTCCTTGTCAAAAGGCCAACAAATTAAACTGATAGTCATGTAATCGCTGTCATCAGTTTTGTAAAAGTTTCACTACTGACGGCAGTTAAGTGTTGCAAGCATAATACAATGGCTAAAATTTAACTTATTAAAATTCCTGTCTTGGAAGTATGGTCAAGTTTATATTTATTGTAAACTCGTATTTCATATTATAAGTAATGCTGCTATTTTTGCCTTTGTGAAAGTTTTATGAAAAATCAAAGACGATTGTTATTGTAAAAATATTCCGGGTTTCTCAGAGTAGAAGACGGATTAGTTATTTCTGTACGTGAAAAATTCCTCTGCCTCCTATTAATAACAGTAAGAAAAATATTAATATTGATCAGGATAAAATATGTTTTAGATCGAATTAATTTGTGAAACAATTTGAAAAACAACAGAAAACAGCAGTTTGCAGCTAAATAAACAGTTTTTTTTTTTAAATAAACAGTTTTTTTTAAATAAACAGTTTTTTTTTAAAATAAACAGTTTTTTAAATGAACAGTTTTTAGCTAAATAAATAGAATTAAATATTGAGCTTGTGTGAGCTTTTTTTTTTTTTCTCTCCAAACAAGGCATATTGTCATTAAAGTGTAAGTGTGACAATGTATCGAGGGTCCCTATGAGGGAATTAGAGTGAGTACATATACTAGTGTATATTCATGGAATTTATTGAGGGAATCAGGAATTATCAATTCACTCAAGTTAGAAAGGATTAAAAAAATAATATATATTATTTTGTCTATGAGTTAAGCAATATCGCTGAATGTGAAAATAAAGGTCAGTTAGGATCATCTATAACGTGGATGTCAAAACGATCTGAAAAAAAGTAACCAGTATTTAAGATGTTTTTTAAGGAAACCAAGCTAAAGCTTGAGTAGCTGGCAGCTAATCAAAACACGTATTGGCTACAATAAAAAAGATTTGTCGTGTGTAACCATGCTTGATTATAAAAAACGCATTTACAGACCCACATAAAAGTTTGTTTTACTTTATATGTGTGTTTGTGTGTATGTGTGTATGTGTGTATGTGTGTATTTGTGTGTGTTAGATAAGTAATAACATAATAAAGTGACATAAAAACGTATATATTTTTTGTATTTCTGACTTTAATTCAATCATGTTATCATTGTCAGCTGCTGCGTCATATAAAACTAGCAGGATTAATCAGCATTGCCCAGGACACAAAAAACAAAATAATAAAAAAAACGTGTGTGAACATTTTTCTTTTAATACCTCCATCTCTCTACTTCTCCCTCTGACTGCCCCCTCTCTATCTCTGTCTTTTTCTCTTTCTCTCTACCTCTCTCGCTTTCTCTCTTTCTCTCTCTGCCAATTAATTTGTTCACTATAATAGAAAGAAAGAAAATAGAAAACAAGAAAGAAAAAAATAGCCTCCGTACATTCATATCTGATCTACCTCTGCATTCCATGTTTAAAAAGGATGTGTCCTCTATAGTATCAGATCTGACCGAATGGTTGATTGGAGGCATAGACAGATTCATACCATCTAAATAATTCCAACAAAAACCTAACAGCCAGCCATGGTTCTCCCCAGAATGTGCTGCTGCTATCGCGCACAGAAATCACTTTTTCCATAACTACAAACGTAATAGATGCACTGAGACTAAAGTTGCTTCCAGGAACGCCAGCAACCACTGTAAAAGAGTAATAAAAAATGCAAGAGAGCTATATGCCCAGTCTGTTAAATCCAAAGTAGCTGATCAGCGGCTTGGTTCCCACCAGTTTTGGCAAATAACAAATAGGATCCTGAACAGAAGTGTGCGTTCTATCCCAACCATTATCAATGGACCAGAGGTCATCTCGTCAGCATCAGACAAGGCCAAACTATTTGCCAAGAACTTTGCAGCTAATTCTACCCTATGCGACGAAGGCCATCAACTCCCCATATTTCCTCCTATAACACAGAACAAGCTAGGTAACATACAAATATCTATGCATGAGGTCGCCAAGCTAATCAAGAACCTTGATTCCAGTAAAGCAACTTGCCCTGATGGCATCCCAATTATAGTGTTAAAAAAGCTTCAACCAGAACTTGCTCCCATACTTATGAAACTGTTTAAGTGTTGCCTTAAGGAGAAGTGCTTTCCGACTCCCTGGAAAACCTCATCAGTATGCCCTGTATTTAAGAATTCAAGTGATAAGTCATCTCCCTCTCAGTACAGACCAATAAGTCTCCTGTGTGTTATGAGTAAATTGCTGGAATCCATATTAAATAGAGAAATAGTCAACCACCTCAGCAGAAATAACCTTCTTAGTGACACACAATATGGTTTCCGTTCTGCAAGATCTACCGCAGATGTGCTAATGGTTATATCTCATAGGATTAGTGAATCTCTTGACAAAGGCTTCCTTTCTAGGGCAATTGCTCCTGACATATCAAAGGCTTTTGACAAGGTATGGCATAAGGGCCTACTTCACAAGATTTCCAGCTACAGTATAACTGGAAATGTTTTCTCAATCATTAAATCATTTCTCTCCGATAGGCTCATAAGAGTAGTGGTCGATGGACAAAAATCAGAGGCCTGCAGTATTAATGCTGGAGTCCCTCAAGGGTCCATCTTGGGCCCAACTCTCTTCCTGATCTACATCAATGATCTCCCTAAACACATACTTAAATCATTCATGGATGTCTATGCTGATGACACAACCATCTACGGCAACACATCAAAGGCTGTAAATGACAAAGTTCTCTGATTCTCTCTCCTCTGATCTTGAGCACATGGTTCAGTGGGGGAAGAGATGGCTGGTACCTTTAATGCATCTAAAACCAAGCTCCTATCTTTACATCATCAACGCTCTGATCCCCATCTGGCATCAATTGAAATGGATGGCTCTCCTCTAGGAGAAGCACCATGTTTTGACAAGCTTCTGGGTTTGACCTTTACTCCTGATCTGAAATGGAACACGTACATCAAGTCTGTTGCCAAGGTCGCTGGAAAGATGGTGGGATCCTTCTACCGCTCCAGAAGATATCTCACTACTGACGCAAATCTCTATCTATATAAAAGCCAAGTACGTCCAAGGATGGAATACTGCTGCCATATCTGGGCAAGAGCTGCTAAAAACAGCCTATCCTGCCTTGACAGTGTACAAAATAGACTTCGTGGCTTAGTGGGGGATGCCCTTTTCTCTTCTCTGCAACCTCTCTCCCACAGAAGAGACGTTGCGAGCCTATCTTTGTTTTATCGTTATTTCCATGGCAAGTGCTCGTCTGAACTCCAATCTCTGGTCCCCCCTCGCCAATCTTTTATGAAAAACACCTGTCTAGCTGAATCCACTGTCAAAAATTTTCCCCACTCTTTATCTGTGCCTAAATCAAAACGTAGATTCCATGAACAAAGCTTCTTTCTTAGAACTGCATGCCTGTGGAACTCTGTTCCGTCTGCCTGCTTCCCACCTGACTACAACCTGGATGTCTTCAAGTCCAACGTAAACAAATTCCTAATGAACCGCCCCCTTTAGTAAACACTTCATTAAATCTCCACACTAACGTACTGTACTTGCAATAACCCTTATCCCTGAGTGGCTTCCGGGCCTTGATAAGTGGTGACCACCGTGTAAAAAAAAAAAGAAAAGAAAGCTCACTGACTGCTTGAGCTATAATAGTTTCAATATTATTTTGAAACAACTACTAGCAAGAAGGAAATAAATTCTTTGAGTTTCCCTCCTCATGCCCTCCCTTAACAAATATAATCCCTGCTGAGAATAAGTATTATAGCAGTAATTGTTCACCATGACCATGTCAGGATCACATATGTATGTGTACCTATGCTTGCATTCATGTTTTGATTCCTTTGTGTTGTTCCTATTTTTTTTTTTAATTTTCTTATATTTTGTTTTTGCTGGGTATGAGGCATCCTACTGGATGTTAGTCTTTCACCTGCTATTTCAGGTATTCTAATTGAGAAATTGTTTTAAGATTTTAACCGTCCCCTTAAGTGCAATCGTTTATATCTCGCTTGCATGTGGTTCACTGGGTATATTCGCCAGGTACTATTTGAAATTCTTTTTCATGAGTCCGGTTGCTCCTATAATTACTGGAATGTTAGAGATCTTCCTAAGATTCCAGTTTCTTTTTTATGTCATACATGAGACCTTGGTGTTTCATTATCTTCTCCCATATTTGTTTAAGGTAGCGTCATTAAAAACACTGGCTTCAAATGCGATTGCTACCTTCTCTCTTTTGTCCCAGATCACTATGCCAGGTTTAACAGCTTCATTTTCTCGATATGTAACTGTAAGAATTGCTTAGTTATCCGTGTGTGCGTGTGTGTAATTTTGCAAATATATGTATGGATGTATATGCCATATTTTGGATGTGCAACCTTTATTTATCTGAGCTAATATCTATGTGCGTGTGCATACATGTATTTGTGAATTTTTGCATATATATTTACATCTATTCATGTGTGTGTGCGTGAAAATTTTTAAGTGCGTGTGTGTGTACATGTGTGAATGTTTACTCTGTACATTTGTTAGAATGTCTACAATATATGAATGATTTAATTCTGTGTGTGCACGTTTGTGAAAGTGTGTGCATGTCTGAATATATTTACCTGGTTTAATTGTATGTATGTTTGTGTAATTCTTTCATGGTGTGTGTCCTTGATTTTTCTGTATAAGCATGCTTATACCTGTACTTATACGCTTATTTCTCAATGTGTATATGCATCCTAATAGACTAAAATAAAATTATCCCCACTCCAATGATAGTGAAGCAAGGTCACTTCTTGTTTGCCAAAAAGGAGCCTAACCTAGGGCACTGGGGCTATTTTAGAATGGCCCTTCACAAATAAGACCTTATAATAATGTGACTCTATACTGTATGTGTACTTATCTATTCATATATATATATATATATATATATATATATATATATATATATATGTGTGTGTGTGTGTGTGTGTGTGTGTGTATATGTGTGTGTATATATATATATATATGTGTGTGTTTGTGTGAGTATATATATGTGTGTGTGTATGTGTGTGTATATATATATGTGTGTGTATATGTGTGTGTGTGTATATGTGTGTGTGTGTGTGTGTGTGTGTGTGTGTGTGTGTGTGTGTGTGTGTGTGTGTGCCTTTCTTTTTGATGTATAATCAGAAATTTTATGTTCCAACATAAAAGGAAATGTGATGTTAATTTCAAGACACATGAATTAATAATATAAACAATTTTTCCCCAAACTACAGATCATATCTATGGATGAAAAAAAAAAAAACACTTGACATAACTTTGAAGGTAAACAAGTTCTTTGTTTGCAAGAAAGAAAGCTTTTGTAGATTTTGTTTATAATTTATGATAATGATTGAAACAGTCACATCAGAGATTGGTGTGATATTCTGGGAGACAAACATATATGACATGCTCTCTCTCCCTTACTCTAAAACTTTTGTTATATAATTAGAAAATAAAATGTTCAGATTATTACTTGCTTTTGTCTGGATAAAAATTTATAAATAAGCAACTGTTTTTGAGTCAGTTATTATGTAGTAAAAATGCGTTATTATTATTACAAGACCCCCACCACCATCAGTAAAATATAAATTTCAGTCGTTTTTATGACAAAGCTATGCAATTTGTATACTTGATGAAGTTTCATTTTATCAATACTCAGTATTTTCAAATATATCTTTTTAATAACTCAATCAGCAGCTGATGATTTAATCAACACAAACAAGCCTTTTCCTCATTATTAAAAAAAGAGCATCCTTATGCAGAATATGAACCCTACTGAAATAATAACGCTATTATTTAGAAACCTATTCTTAACATGGGAAAGGGAAGGACGTTTTGTAACTATTCTGTACTTTCACCTAACAATTTAATAAAGTAAAGATACCATAAGATATGATAAAAAAGATAAAATTGAATTTAAATTTAAAATCTTATGTAAAAGATAGCACAGTTCGTATTCTGCACAAGTACCAAAAAATCAAAACAAAACAAAAAAAACCCCAAAAAACAAACATATGTACCCTACAATCATAAGATTTTCTTTGATAAAAACACGGCAACAAAAAACGAGTTTTAATCTCTTATTATTTATGAATGCAAGAGATAAAAAAAACGGCTTTGAACATAATTTTGCAAAGACGTCCATTAGTTTTAAAAATAATATTTTGGTACAAGATTAAAAAACAACATGCTTAAAAAGGAAATGCAAAATAAAAATTAAAATATAAATACTTACGAGCAAGGCCAGTTCTCCCCCAACAGCATTTGAACCTGAAACCATGAAGAGACTGTCCTAATAGTATGAATTATTCCTTTGTGGATGCAGATTCGAATCTTGTTTAGCGATATGCATTTTTCTTGAGTAAAATCTGCATTGTTAATTTTAGTTTGTATATATCTATCCCCCCCCCCTCTCTCTCTCTCTCTCTCTCTCTCTCTCTCTCTCTCTCTCTCTATATATATATATATATATATATATATATATATATATATATATATATATATGTCTTCTATCTATCTAGCTATACTCCTATACATTTGAGTTTTATTTTGCGTATTGATATTCATATTAAAAACCCTTTTTTTCTATTAGTAATTATTTGCTTTCCCACCAAAATGTGATACAAGGTCGTTTTTAATGTGGGGTTAAACCAGCTCCCCGAAAAAAAGGGAAAAGGGCACTCTGGTTGGGACCAAAAATAATAATTGTCCCAGTATAGAGGGTTTCCCCTCCATTGACCGGGACAAATTATCTTAAGTGCAGCATCTGCAGAACAGATACTACACTTTGAGATATTAAATCTTTTATTCAAGCAAAAAATGAACATGAACAAAAAACTTAGGCATAAGGCCAGCTCAAAAGGGGGGAAACAATGGAGGGGGGGGGGGTCGTTGGTCATCCTTGTCACTCTAGAAGTAAACAAAAGTTTCTCTTAACTAGAATCTTTTTTCACCATAATATGCGCATTCGCCCTTTCGTACTTGGGGACGTCCTACTTAGCACCCAATTTTTAAAATATTTTTTATTAGCATGTAAAAACAAAGATAACAATAAAGGTAATACAATAATTCATTTGTGTCGAGGGTGGGGGAAAGAAAAAGAAATACAAGTAGTGGTTAGTAGGGCCCTCCCAACTCCGTCTAGTTGATAGACTGCCCATTCCACTTTGGTTTGTAAAGGAACCTGAGCTCCTGCGGGCCAGTCTCTAAGTGGGGATGCTCTCTAGATGGGACGAAATGTAGAAAAGAAAATTTTGGGGGTGTAAGTGATTGATTTCTTTTCTCCAAGATGGGTGAAATTTAGAGGGAGGGGTGAAAAGAAAAAATTGCAATTAGGTCGGGGTGGGGATCTTGGAGGCTTCCTAATCATGGAGCACTCACTCAGCTAGCTAAGAGGCTAAGGATAAAATTACATTTGATGGAACTGTGCGTTCCACACCTAGGCGGGGAACACGTATTCAAATTTGGCTCCTTTTCATAAAAACAGACTTGCTACATGTATCCATCTTCTGTCAAATGCCACGCGATGCAGCCTTCTTCTATCACATCTGATCTTCACCTGTAGTTGGTGTTTAAAGAAAGCGATCAGATCCTGATCAGAAAAAGACAATACCCCCAGCCACCCTGCAGACGCAACGTCCAAATCACCATTCTCGCCATGGCCAGGATCGTAATGTAGACCATTTGTCTTTCCCTGTCCTATGGCGGCCTCACGTTGTCAACAACATTGGATACGGTAATCGGGCGAGGTTGCTTGGGATTGATGCGAGCTGTCACCTCGCTGACATACGACCAGTACTGGCAGAGTTTGCGGCAATTGAAGAAAGCATGATCAGTCATTTCTATGGCCGTTGTTCCGCAACGGGGACAAGCAGGCGACTCCGAAAAATCAGAACTGCATTGTATGTTGTTAAGTGGAAGTCCTGGCCCGAAGGCCAAGAACAACAGAAAAAAGGCAACCCTCTTTTCTATTTATTTAAAAAGAAAATACAACTTTGTTATATATGGGTCGTGGAATTGCATTCATTTCCAAAAGATCTAGCTAATTTGCATATTCTTTTAAAAATTCATTTTAATTAATTCCCTATTATTTTTTTCGGTTTTCTAATGGGATGATCATCTTTAGTTAACTATTATGTGTAATTATATTCATGCAGATATTCTACATGATTTATACTTGCATAATATTTGTGTAAAAAGTTTATAGCAAACATATATTTATGTTTGCATATGTATTTTTGTTTAAAAAATTTTGCCTACCAAACTCTTCCTAGAGTTTTTGGTCTACAGACATGAAACTTCATATATAAGGTATTTGAACCAATGTGAAACTTTATATTCGTGTTTTAGCCCGGGAAAATCGGTACAAAAGTGTGAAAATTTAAAAAAAATGAAATTTGCCAGGTGAAAGACGAATGACGGCATTACGAATATGCATGCATAACGTAGTAGATATTGGTTCATATAATATTTTTAATTGGAATTCATTATTGAGATGAATATTGTTTTTAAATTTATTTATTGCAGACTATTATCTTCATCTTTCTTAGTTGTTGTTTGAATAGCATAGTAAGCGACACGGAGACATGTCAAACATGGGCGATGTCAAAACATCATTAATTCATTACTCACTCAGCATCATCCATATAGTGTAATCGTGAGAAGCCTTGATTGTCATTCGGGCGGTTGGGTTTCAATCCTGGCTTGAGGCAGTTGCTTGTTTAGCCACACTGATGAGCTATGAAACAGCGAAACAGTACTGTATGTGGATGACTTTAATGCTTGCTACCTTGGGTTAACATATTGGGAAGTGATATACAAACTGCCAATAGCATACTAAGCGACACTCTTTGTATAAACAAATCGAGCGGAGGCATTTGGACGATGTCAAATCATCGTTAATTCATTACTCCCTCAGCATCAGCCATACAGCGTTATGGTGAGAAGCATTTGGGCAGTCGAATTTCGATTCTGGCTTGAGGTAGTTGCTTGTCTATGAGCTGTGAAACAGCGAAACAGTACTGTATGTGGATGACTATATATATATATATATATATAAATGTCAGGGGATCTCTGAGCAGCAGGGAATGCTACCTTGCAGGTCCCTTGGCTAGGATAAGGCTAGGAGAAGGAAAACTCTGACTTTAAAAATCCTATGAGGCGGTTTATATATATATATATATATATATATATATATATATATATATATATATATATATATATATATATATATATATACTTGCAGTTCAGTCCGGCTTGGCTTGGGACCTATATCCTGTTCATAACTTAATGTGAATAAAATACACTTTATGTAAAATTTCAAATGTTTAAACCAAAAATTGGCTGAGAGGACAAATTTTTTTAACTTTAGCCCCAATTTTGACCCCTTAATATTTATTGTTTTGGGCTCAAATCAAGTTAAAAGTTTGATCCATGTCCAAGGAACCTACATCTAGAATTTCAAGTGTTTATACCCAAAATTGGCAAAGTAGTTTGATAGAGTTTTCAATAGTGAAATCATTGAACTTTGGCACTTTGATAGCCAAATTTCTGGACGATAACCAATTAAAAAGATTTTTTCAAATCTCAATACCTCTTATGCCAAATGTTGAGTCTGTAGACTGAAAATTGACATAGTAATTTTGTAGGGAAATATATACACACACACACACACACACACACACACCGACAATTTCACTTTTATATATATATATCTATAATATAAAGCTGTGTGTGTGTGTGTATGTGTGTGTGTGTGTGTCTGGTCACGAATAGACTCCTATATGGTTGACTATTTAAAAAAACTGATTAGATATAATGATAGAAAATGTATCGAGACACAGGAATGGGTATGTTTGATCTGGCAGAATGAGGATTCATTAAAATTGTGGGGTCTGCGTTCGCGCCTGGTCCACAAAGTATGGAAATAAAAAATTTAAAAATGAAAAAAAAAAACGTTTACAAGTGTTTTTGATATAGATGTACATAATAATACTTTGATAAGTATGTTTTAACTTAAATAGGGATGGTATAATAAAATTGTGGGGTATGCGTTCGCGCCTGGCCTCAATAGAATGGAAATAGGCACAAACTTTAATAAAGACTTTTCATATCTATCTGCGTAAGTATACTTTGATAATTATGTTTCAGTTTGAAGAAATATGGTATAATAAAAGTATGGGATGTTCGTTCGCACCTGACCTCCATAGAATGGAAATATGTCACAAAGTTTAACAAGGTTTTTTAATATAAGTGTTTCAGTGTGAACAGATATGGTATAATAAATTATGGGGTCTATC
Source organism: Euprymna scolopes (assembly GCF_053919585.1). Taxonomy (NCBI): domain Eukaryota; kingdom Metazoa; phylum Mollusca; class Cephalopoda; order Sepiida; family Sepiolidae; genus Euprymna; species Euprymna scolopes. The sequence continues at coordinate 94,506,813 of NC_136487.1, forward strand.
TATTTTATTTTTACTTTCATCATATTTTGCTTTGGTTTTGATACCCCCAAATTCGAAGCTATCTTTTACAACCCTTCCTTTTCATAACCTATTATACTTTCATAAATCAGAGTCTATTTTCTGTAGGCTGTTTTTGAACCCAGTCAACGACGGGTACTTTTGCTAGTATATATATATATATATATATATATATATATATATATATATATATATATATATATATATATACATACATATATATATATATATATATATATATATATTCCTCAGAATAATATTATCCAACAATCAGCTGGTATGAAAACGTGTGATTATAAGATTTACAAGATATTACTAGACGTAATATTCTATAAGTATTATCCCACCTTAATAAGAATTGCTCGATATACAAGATAGACCAAATGTATTACTCAAAATACAGTTTGGATCATTTTACCACACTGCTTTCAAAGAGATTCACTTCCGATTTTACCATGCAATTTGGATGTTAACTTTTATATTCTTTTCTTTAACTTCCCTTACTCTATGACTTTTAATTACTCAATCAATTTTTAATTGTGATTTTCCATGTCTGACTGACTTTAGCAAATAAGGTGTAAACCATTATAAGTATTTTCTAATATTTTTCTCCTCTGAAGAGATGGTAGACATCGAAATCCTATAGGATAAGGAGTTAAAATATTTCAAATGTATTCTTTGTCTTACATAGAATAATAAAAATCTTTTGATCTGAAACTCAAACAAAAGGTTTTTAATTCACGAACCGGTTTAAAAAAAAAAATCAAAATGGCAGCGACTTTGAAATGGAGAGTCCCGTTTTCAATTTGAAGGAGGGGCACCTGAGCATTCTGTGTTAACAATTTAAATTTTTAAATTCATTGAATGACTAAAATATTTAGAATCGATATAATACCGCTCTATAATAAAGACTAATGTGTACTTATATACTCTATAATAAAGACTAATGTTTACTTATATGCCTACAAATATATAATTAACTAGAAGAATACCTACCCCAGGATGGATTAAATTAATTCCCTAAACATTACAATTTTATACTCCGTTTATGTTATGGTATGAACATTGAAATAAAAATATAATGTTGCTAAACCTTGTCTTGAATCCTTTTCCCAATTTAGATTAAAATCTTTTACATGATTTTTATTTTAGAAAATTTTAAAAATTTAAGGCTTAAGCTTAAGGCATCTTAGAAAGAAATTGAAATTCAGAGAATTTTGTTTAATTGGTGTCTAATGACTATGGATTAAATTTAATGCAAGTTTGATAAAATTGAATTTTCAAATGAGTTGCTGTGCTTATATCATGTTCCTAAAACCCTTTGAAATACTTAAATTAATTGATATCTAACATATATTTTGAAAATTTCATAGAAATCAAAGATTTTAAAATTTAATGTGTCTCTTACACTTGGCAGCAACATGTACTATCTTTTAGTGCTCAATTTAGAGGGTTAGTGTAGTGTATGACTTGTTATCATGATATTATGCTCCCAAGCATTAATCCCTCGTCTTAGATATTAGTGTAGTACCTGTTCTGTTTTCATGAGATCAACCTCTTAGGTAGTAAGTTCTTTGCAGTGTGGGTGGGGGATTGTGTAGATCATGTCATGATACCATCTTCCTAGGAATTACCTCCTCTTTTTAGTGATGAGTGAATAGTGTAGTAGGAGAGGGGTTTGTTAGTTACGCATTAGCAAAAATAATACACACACACACACACACACACACACACACACACACACACACACACACACACACACACACACACACACACACACACACACACATATATATACATATATATAGAGAGATAGATAGATATAATTAATAATTATTTCATCATTTATATACACATAATATAAGGCAATATAATATATTGTTTATACATATTTCCAGCATTTATTTCAGCAGTGCTCAATACATGAGTAGAGCTTAATACTTGCATGAAAATATATTTATGGCAAGAAATCTACACAGAAACGTTTCATTTTCAGAGGAAATCATTAAGTTAAATTCATTTAGTCTGATTATTTACTTTGAGAATGAAATAGGAATGTTCATACTAATAAGCTGTGAAACAGTACCGTATGTGGATGACTATATATATATATATATATATATATATATATATATATATATATATATATATATATATATATATATATATATATATACTAGCAGAAGTACCCGTCGTTGATTGGGTTCAAAAACAGCCTACAGAAAATGGACTGTGATTGATGAAATTATGATAGGTTATGAAAAGGAGGGGGTTGTAAAGAGATAGGTTTTGATACTTAAAAATTTTACCCGAAGCAAAATATGATGAAAGTAAAGATAATTTTCGCGAAAATATATTTTTTATATCAACTTTGTTTCCATTCGTAGCCAAGAGTGACCAACAAAATGATGTTTCCTTACAAAGAGAAAATGATAATATAAATATACAAGAAATAAATGTTACCATAGTCAATAAAAGTTACTTTTATGGTAGAAAAGTTCATTAGTTTGTATTTTTAAGTAGTTTGTAAAAAAAAATTTTTTTTTTAATTCACGAACCGGTTTAAAAAAAAAAATCAAAATGGCAGCGACTTTGAAATGGAGAGTCCCGTTTTCAATTTGAAGGAGGGGCACCTGAGCATTCTGTGTTAACAATTTAAGAGAGTTTCGTCAACGTAAGGAATATTTATAAACATATTTTAATGTTTTCCGTTATTTTGTGCTTGAGGAATATTCGATTATGGCATGTGTAGTTTATATAAAAATTCATTTAAGTAGTTATCGCCTCAAATTTCGTTTTAATTTCGGTTCGTTGAAATTATTTAAGTAAAGAGCATTAAAAACTATTTCAAAACAACAAAAAAAAAACATGAATTGAACTATTATTGACTATGGTAACATTTATTTCTTGTATATTTATTTTTTCAGGAAGTCGTTTGTTGTTTTTTTCTGCTAAACACTCTTACTAAATAATATCGACGAAATATCGAAAACAAAGAAACAAAAACAGTTTTGAAAAATAATGAAGCTTCACTTACTTTAGTAAAATAATCCGAAACAGCAAAATGGGATATTAAAAAAGTAAACACGTAATTACTTTAGTTTTTTAAAGCAAAGAATAGATATAAATATGAATAAGAAAAAAATGGTGCCCTTTTCAAGCAGAACAGCTTCGTTACAGTATTGAATGGTGTAGTATTGCGCCATCAGATTCAGGGTTGTACTATTGTAATGTAAAGAACACGCAGAAAGGGTTGTAATCAACTGCATTCCTTCTAGTACACTGACAAAAAAAGCTTAAACAGATATATAAATAAAAATAAAAAGGTTATGTAAATGTTTTAAAAAGACATGTAATCACTTGAGCAGGATTTTTTCCTTCTTTTGACACGATAACAAGTAACATTCTTATTTTTTATTATTTATCTATTTATCTATTTTCGAAAGAGTGATACGTGCAAGTGGAGAAGGAAATAAACAGAGTTATGCAAAATTTGTGTTGAGAATTGTCTAAAGTTCTGACTTTTTTTTGGCTTTCACTTTAATAAGAACGTGAATTGATGAGGTGAATTTATTCGACACAAAATGATTCAACTCAAAAAAAAAAAAAAAATCTAACGTGAATTAAGATTAAAGTTAAGGTGTTATTGTGGACCCTCACCCCTTTTAAAAAACCTTGTTAAACTTTGTGACATATTTACATTCTATGGAGGTCAAGCGGGAACGAACACTCAATAGTTTTATTATACCATATTTTTTCAAACTGAAACATAATTATCAAAGTATACTTACGCAAATAGATATGAAAAGTCTTTGCTAAAGTTTGTGCCATATTTCCATGGAGTACAGGCGCGAACGCAGACCCCACAATTTTATTATACCATCCCTATTTAAGTTAAAACATACTTATCAAAGTATTATTATGTACATCTATATCAAAAACACTTGTAAACGTTTTTTTTTCATTTTTTATTTTCATACTTTGGGGGCCAGGCGCATATGCAGACCCCACAATGTTTATGAACCACCATTCTGCCAGATCAAACATACCCATTCCTGATCCTCGATACATCTTCTATCATTATATCTAATCAGTTTTTTAAAAAAGTCAACCATATAGGAGCCTATTCGTGACCACACACACACACACACACACACACACACGTTCAGCTTTATATTATAGATATATATATATAGCTTTCCCAAATGGTCACCCATCTGGTACTGTCCAGGCTCAACGTTGCTTAACTTTGGTGATCTGACGAGAACCAGTGTGTCAACGTGATTGTGCCATTATACAACATATTTCGGACAATGTGAAAACATTGTTAAACTCATGACTCGCACAGCAGCCGCTGATAGTGTAATGGTTAGGAGCCTTGACTGTTGTACAGGCGGTCGGGTTTCAATCCTGGCTTGAGGTAGTTGCCTGTCTAGTCACACTGATGAAACAGCGAAACAGTGCTGTATGTGGATGACTCTCTCTCTCTCTCTCTCTATATATATATATATATATATATATATATATATATATATATATATATAGATAGATACAGGCACTATATGTGCTTTCCGCTTATCTCAGCATTGTTTCCAGTCATCCTGAACCTCCACTTACCACTGGTATTCAACAATGTCGATTCAGGAGAGGTGTGGTTGGGATTGTGCAACTCTTGCCACAAAAATTTCATGCGCAGGCACCCTTACAGTGGGTATCCATAGTCTGCCAAGCCTTTATATATATATATATATATATATATATATATATATATAGTAATTTATAAAATATATATGGCGCTCTACCTACGTATTGAGCACTTTTGAAGTAAATACTTAAAGTTTACACATAAATCTATACTTTCGTATATTAATTTTATGTGAGTAAATGAAGTAGTTATATATATATATATATATATATATATATATTCATCCACATGCAGTACTGTTTCGTTGTGTCACAGCTCATCAGTGCGGCTAGATAGGCAACTACCTATGGAATTGTCTTCCGTTTTCCTGCTTTCCAGCTGACTACAACATGGTTGTCTTCAAGTCTAACGTAAACAAGTTTTTGATGAGCCATTCCATATAAGTTGTAGTGAACTACTACTATAATGCTGCTAAGGTATGCTTCCCTTATTTCTCTCTTTCTCCCTACTCTTCTACTTTTCCCTTCCATTCTTCTATCAACGTCACCAGAGGTTTCAGCCAATTGGAATAGAGGACTGTGTTGGAGGGAGATACAAAGAAGACATCTGTCTCAGACATGCGGAAATGATAGAAGCATCAACACGTGATGGACCAGTTTCCCTGGGTAAAGACTTTTATCAAAGAAATGTACCATCATCTTTGTACCCCTATATATTGGAAACCTTTATAAAACATCGTCAATCCTAAAGTTTCGTCGCACTTAATTATAACCAATGTTTTCTTTTCCACAACCGTTTTATTTCAGCACTCTTGTTCTCTCTCTAATGTCAGAGGTGCCCCAAAAGGGGGACCGACCGAAATGGTGACCCTTTTTCAAACGTTGTTAAAATTTATGGTAATCGCCATAAAGTTAACAAATTTACTGAATTTCCATTACTAACGATTACTATATTGTCCAATTTCTACTGTACAGTCTTTAACCCTTATCCTCGAGTGGCCTCTTGGCCTCGATAAGTGGCGATGCCTATGTAAAAAAAAAGTACTGACACAGCACTATTACCCCCCCCCCAATTAAAAACTTGCCCTGCAAAAAAAACAAAACAACATAACACTAAAAATCTTTGTAAAAAGTAGAATCTGTTAAAAGTTTTCATTCAAAATAAACAAGTTTTTTATTTATTTATTTTTTTTTTTATAAATTAGGGGAATTTTTTTAAATACGAGTCAAAAAAGAAAAAAGTTAAAAGAAAAAATATTTGATTACTTTTTAAAATAATTTTATTTTTTATAACAAGTGTTTGTTTGTTTGTTTGTGTGTGCGTGTGTATGTGTGTGTGTGTGTGTGTGTGTGTGTGCGTTTACTTTTTCTTTCACGTTTATAAAATTCAAAGGTTTATTTCTGAGGTTTTGCCAAAATGAAACTCAATTTCGTATAATTTTAATCGTTGCCAAATATCAATAATAATAATAAAAAGAATAATTATTTACTGGCAGAGGACAGGCACAAGATCCGTTTTAGAGGTGCAGAAAATCCAATTCTCCCAGAAGTGCCACACTGGATTGTGAAGAAATATTTGTCTTGAAGAATTTTTTATACATAAATAGTTGTATTTCTATTTATTTTGTTTACTTTCTTGCTTAAGAGAGAATATAAAAAAAAAAAAGTTTATTTTTTTGCAAATATCTTTACGTATGAAGCTAAAAAGATATTTGCCAAAAATAACTTTGACTGAAACTTGAGTAAATTCGTTTTATTGCTTATTTTTATAATAATTTTAGTAAACCCCATTTTTCTGGCATGACTGAACGTCCGATTCGGCTCCTGCTGATTCGAGCAACTTTACACGTTGTTTCTATATGAAAACAGCAGGAACAGACTGTCATACATTGATCAGGAATAATTTTGGTCATACATATTTAGTAAAACCGATGTTTTCTCTTTAATTTAAAAAAAAAATTTTTTTTCGGGGAGGAGGGGATAATTTTTACATTAGATCCATCTCCACAATTTTCTTTTGAATGACGACTTCTATAGGTTTTTGACTATGCTGATTAAGAAAATCTCATTCTAATTTTGTGGAGACAAGTACTTTTAGAAATTACTGGCTGCCAGGTTTGTACGCACCCACGATAAACAAAGCTACTTCTCTCCTACCGACACTGCCACACCTAATTTAAATTTTTTTTTTTTTTTTGCTTTTGTAGGTGGGTATGCTGACAATGATTATCACTATTAAATTTGGGGTAATTTTTTTTTCCATCCCCACCAAAAAAAAGGCAGTTGTCTACTCCAACAGTCGTTTTTCACATGGGGAGGTTGGTGGTGTCTATTCCGAAAGCCGTTCTTAACATAGGAAGTTTGGGATGTCTATTCCAAACGCCGTTCTTAACATGACAATGCTCCAAAAAGTGAAATGAAAACAGTTGTAATAGTTTTGTTTTTATGACATAAAACTGGAATTTAATTTCATACTATTTGTGGAAGATTTGAAAAGAAGAGGAAGACTTCAACAACAAACGGAAACAGCTAGGACTGCTACCACTGATTTTGATCACTCTAAACAGTTCATATACAGTGAGAATCTAAAATTTCTGTTTTTACTTCCTAATATTATTGAACCATTTTTCATAATTTTATTAATTCATACTGATTTATGCATTCCCTTAATTGCTTGTTTTTAGAATCAAACAGTGCCTGCATAAACCAGCACTAATCGCCAGTGAAAGCTAGATTATTTCATTTGGGCCATGGCCGCCAGTGTTCACAATTGTTCAGGGATGGCAGTGGCCACCAACAACAACTGTAGTTTATTTTTTGCAAGGTACGGGGGCAGCAGGCTTCCATCTAGAAACGCTAGTTAACAGGTCCTGCTAGCATATAATGTCTATCTATCTATCTATCTATCTATCTATCTATCTATCTATCTATCTATATATATATATATATATATATATATATATATATAAAATAGTTCTGAAAATTATATATATAGTAAGTTATAAAATATATATGGCAATTAAGCTACACAGAATATCCCGCATTTCATCCACGCTAGGATTCATCAGGCATATGAAACAGGTCCTGCTAGCATATAATGTCTATATATATAGACATTATAATTACCATATATATTTATAGACATTATATGCTAGCAGGACCTGTTTCATACGCCTGATGAATCCTAGCGTGGATGAAATGCGGGATATTCTGTGTAGCTTAATTGCCATATATATTTTATAACTTACTATATATATAATTTTCAGAACTATTTTATATATATATATATATATATATATATATATATATATATATATATATATATATATATATATAGACATTATATACTAGGGAAGTTTTATATATATATAAAATAGTTCTGAAAATTATATATATACTAAGTTATAAAATATATATGGCAATTAAGCTACACAGAATATCCCGCATTTCATCCACGCTAGGATTCATCAGGCGTATGAAACACGGAATATTGTGTAGTTTAATTGCCATATATATTTTATAACTTACTACCTAGCTCTACCTACGTATTGAGCACTGTTGAAGTAAATACTTAAAGTTACGCATAAATTTATATTTTCGTATATTAATTTATGTGATCAAATGAAGTAATCATATATATATATATACATAAAAGAAGCTGAATTTAGACCATTAATTAATCAATAACTGTGATTTTTTTATATGTGAAAATGAAAGCATTGCTTCAAGTTCTGAACAAAGATGAACAAACTAAGTAATCATAATACAAACATCTATACACACGTGCATACACACGCATACGCATACCTACACAAAAACATGTACACATGTGTGTGTGTGTGTGTGTGCGTGTGTGCGTGTGTGTGTGCGTGTGTGTGCGTGTGCATAAATTCGTGTTTGAATGTATGATATTTGGAGAAATGCAAAAATAAAAATATATGTCATGTTTTATCAATATTTACATTTATGCATGCGTATATGTTTATTTAGTTGTGTATTATGGACTAATCTGTGTGTTCATATCTGTTTATGCTATATATATATATATATATATATATATATATATATATATATATATATATATATATTAGTAAACTGATAGTTGAAGATACCAGAAACAAGCATATACACGAAAATAAACAGACACACACATGAGTATGCATCTGCACGCACTCATATATAAGTAGAAAACAGAAGTGTAGTCATAACATCAAACTAGTTAAGCCGTGAAGCCGTCATGATGTTCAGTGGAAGGTGAGTAATGAATTATCAACAATTTAAAAATTTGATTTTGTTGAATTACATGAAACATAATGACACAAGGGACTGTCCATCGGGACTTTGAAAATTATGAATGAGATTTTCTAAATTTAAAATAAAAACAAAATTAAATTGAATGAATTCGAATAAAGGACATTTTGAAGTCTAACTTTTGGCCTAGTATATTTAAGAGAAATTGATGTGTATTGTGAGATTGATGGTCCCTTCCTGATTTAGGCAGTTTGTCTATGTTCTATGTTGTAAAGGATGGACTCATCTTTTTGTTACTTCAGCATTCATAACTGGAGGAGCTTCCAAATATCTTCAATCTTATGTAGTGAATGACGTCACCAAAGGGTGACGTCATCAATTTGTGATGCCTGTGTGACAGAAAACGAAGTTAAATGTATAGTCATCCACATATAACTGTTTAGCTGTATCATAGCTTTTTGGTGTGGCTAGGCATGGCAAATGTCTTTATGCTGATATTGCAGTAGAACACCGAGATATGGTGGCACCGGGATACGGTGGCCCCCGGGATATGCTTTTTTATTTCAGGTTATGATATGGAATACAATGTTTTTCTGGCCTCTGGTGATGGTATTTGCCCTGCCTTATGGTGTTATTTATAATGTGATTTGATTATATACATGTGTATTATATACTGTACTGTTTTCGATACTAATTTTTGATATGTACTGTATAAAATTTTGCTTAGACCTCGCATAAGACGATTTCACGAACCCCAGAACAGATTAATGCCGTATTCAAGGGGTTCTACGGTATAAGTAATTCAAAGGGCTATGTCTTAAAATCTTTATCCGGAAATCTCTTTTCTTGTTTCAATTCTTTTATGAGGCTTTCAAACTGGTTTAAAGAAAATTGTATTGCACTTATTATTGAAGGGATATCAAGGTGTGCTGTCTTGGTTCAACTCTATATTTATTCTGAGAAGTTTTCATGTTATATACTAGGGAATTTTTAAAAGTAAAGCTTCTTATTTTTAACTCAAAAAGTTGAAGAGCTATGGAGATAGAAGTGATGCCATCATAACGAGCGACCTTTTGTGCTCCATAATTTTTTTTTCTACATAGTCACCACCATTCTCAATGTACTTTTTCCAGGAATTCGATGACACATCTCTGCTTCTGATGTACGTGCATGACAAGGGTTGCTTTCTTAGAGTCTCAAACCGTCAATATCTGGAACAGAGAGATGAAACCTTCAAGTTATGAGTGCATAAATTCAGTTGTCATCACAATGCAATTTGCAATCCTCTCTGATCCATTCAGGCGGAATATAACATAAGAGGCATTACTTTTGGAAAATCCATCATATATCTATACATATTTCTAATATATAAAAGGTTACATGTCTGTCTATTTGTCTGTTTCCATATTTTCAAACTATCTTCTCTGAAACTAAAAGTCACAAAGCAGCACTAATAGCCTCAAATGATTGGATTTTTTACAGGTTGTTCTTTTATGGGTCTTAAGCCGATTCAGATAATTTGGTATTTTTTACGACCTGCCCCAGCATAGTATAAACATCTCCAACCAGCCTATCCTAACGGCTTTCGGACCCCCCCCCCAACCTCCCCATGTTATGAACGGCTTTTGAAGGCATAAACATGGGGAGGTTTGAGGTGTTTATAACCCGTTGGGGCACGTCATAAAAATTTACTGATAGTTTTTAAGGGGTTATAATTGAAAAAAAAAAATGTTATATATTTTGTACCTTCATCTTAGTTTATTTTTAATTTTAAAAATTTAATTACTTCATTTGCGTGTCATGTTCGTAGTGGTAACATTACCAGCTTTGAATGCTACTGTTTCAGTTTTGATTCTAGCTGATAGTACCCAAATACTTTTTTTTACTTTTGAAATAACGTCTATATAATAATATACATGAAATCTGGACAAATTAAAATATTATACTTAAACGTATTTTACAACCGTTCAAAGCCCCCTCCCCTTCCCACTAGCATATATATTAGCGGCCTTGCAAGGCCACAGGGGAGAAAACCAAGCAAAACAACCTGTTGTCAATGTATGGTGGATATCAATAACCTCTCTCATACTCAACGATTTTAAAACAAGGCTGATACTATTTGGCACAGCAAAGGTAGGTGGTGCTGACTGACAGCACCACACTATTAGATGAACACCTTTAATGGAATATAAAGCGATTTTTTGGGATATTGAAAAATCATGCTATTTCTCATCATCTCAGGATTGGTTTGAGGCCATGCAAACAATAGCACTCAGAATCCATTGTGTTACAGGTATATATTTTCTGTGCATCTGATTGGCTGAAAAAAAGATATTGCTATTAAGATTCTACTCTTTGTGACCAAGGCCGCCAATCCCAATATTTCCTCCTGTATCAGAAAACATGCTATGTGATATACATATATCTGTACGTGATGTTGCCAAGCTAATCAAAAACCTTGATTCCAGTAAAGCAACCGGCCCTGACGGTATTCCAATTATAGTACTCCAAAAACATCAATCAGAACTAGCGCCAATACTTACAAAACTGTTTAAACGTTGTCTTAAGGAGAATTGCTTCCCATCACCCTGGAAAATCTCATCAGTATGCCGTGTATTTAAGAATTCAGGTGATCGTTCATCCCCCTCTCAGTACAGGCCAATAAGTCTCTTGTACGTCATGAGTAAGTTGTTGGAATCTGTGTTAAATAGAGAAGTAATCAACCATCTCAGCAAAAATAACCTTCTTAGTGACACACAATATGGTTTCCATTCTGCTAGATCTACAGCAGATGTGCTTACAGTTATATCATAGGATTAGCGAATCTCTCGACGGAGGCAACCTTTCTAGGGCAATTGCTCTTGACATATCTAAGACCTTTGATAGGGTATGGTATAAAGGTTTACTTCACAAGATCTCTAGCTATGGTATAGCTGGAAATGTCTTCTCAATTATTAAATCATTTCTTTCTGATAGATTCATAAGAGTAGTAGTTGATGGGCAAAAATCAGAAGCTCACAGTATTAATGCTGGAGTCCCTCAGGGGTCCATCCTGGACCCAACTCTTTTCCTGATCTACATTAATGATCTTCCAAATCACATCCTTACATCATTTGTAGACATTTATGCTGACGACACTCCCATTTATGGTAGCACATCTAAGACAGTAAACGATAAAGTTCTCTCTGATTCTCTCTCCTCTGATCTTGAGCACGTAGTACAATGGGGAAAGGGGTGGCTGGTTACTTTCAATGCATCTAAAACTAAGCTTCTCTCTTTACATCATCAATGTTCTGATCCACATCTGGTATCAATTGAAATGGATGGCTCTCATCTTGAGGAGGCCTCAAGTTTTGACAAGCTTCTGGGCTTGACCTTTACTCCTGATCTTAAATGGAACACGTACATCAAATCTGTTGCCAACGGCGCTGGAAAAATAGTCGGATCCTTCTATAGATCCAGTAGATATCTCACTGCTGTATAAGAGCCAGATACGTCCAAGGATGGAATACTGTTGCCACATCTGGGCAGGAGCTGCTAAAAAGGACTTGTCCTGCCTTGATAGAGTTCAAAATAGACTTCATAGCGCAGTAGGAGATGTCCTTTTCCCTTCCCTGCAACCTCTATCTCACAGAAGAGATGTTGCGAGTTTGTCTCTGCTGTATCGTTATTTTCATGGAAAGTGTTCAGTCTATGGTCCCCTCTCACCAAACTTTCACAAAAAACACTCGTCTAGCTGAAAACACTATCAATAATTTCCCTCCACTCTTTATCTGTGCCTAAACCTAAACGTAGATTCCATGAACAAAGCTTCTTTCTTAGAACTGCACGCCTGTGGAATTGTCTTCCGTTTTCCTGCTTTCCAGCTGACTACAATATGGTTGTCTTTAAGTCTAACGTAAACAAGTTCTTGATGAGCCGTTCCATATAAGTTATCAAATTTACCAAATTTTCATTACTAATGATTACTATATTGTCTAATTTCTACTGTACACTCTTTAACCCTTATCCTCGAGTGGCCGCTTGGCTTTGATAAGTGGTGATCCCTATGTAAAAAAAAAAGAAAAAAAAGATCTTATCCAATCACGAATCGATATTTTTAAACAACAGCCATGGTTTTAAGTCAGATGGTTTTCCAGTGAAGATTGGATTCTTTGATCTGCGAGTATCTATTTAAGGAGATTGAGTTGGTATTCAAACTCAGTGTTTCTAAGAAACACTGTTTCTTAGAACGCTTCAAGTGAGAAGAATTATTTACTTCATACTCCCATAGTTTTATTGTCATCGAAATCGGTGAAATTGCCCATAGAGAACCTACTGTTTAATTTATAAAATTATTTTTATATATATAATGGCTTGAGTCAAAGTTAAAAATGCAAAACTCAACTATTATCGTTCAGTCGTGCTCTAAACAGAAACATTCGTTTTGAACGCGCCCCTGTCAAATCAAAGAACCTATTGTTGATTTTATATGCCTGGCCTTTCTGCCTGTGCAATGATATTAGCTTTAATTTCTGTTTAAAATGAAATCAGGTATCATGTACTTAAAACAAAAAAACATGTACTTTAAACAGAAACATTAATTTCAAACATACCCCTGTCATATCAAATCTTAAATATCCGGGGGATAGATTCTCCAACCCCTTGAAGGCAATAGTTTTCATGAAAAGGTAATGCCTCCCCACGAGGTCATAATTAGCAAAAAAGATCGGTTTGTGATGTGATAAAATCTAACTATTTAAAGGGACAAAAATGTGGAATAAAATTTAAATTATTTCCAAAATTTAAATTATATCAATCTAAGGATTTATCCTCTTCTGAGGTCAGAACAGATACTACACTTCAAATTATTTATTCGTTAAGAGAATAGTAATACAATTTTAACAATTTAGACAAAACATCCTAAAAAAATGTTCATATTCGATGGGGATTCCATGTTCATTCTATGTCTATCCTACTCTTAGTTTAATACATTTCTCACTCATTCGTGCAAGCACTGTTCCTTTCATTATTGATCACTTTCACGTCAGCAGTCACTATAATATCACATTTATTCTGTGAGTTGCTCTGCTTGAAATATCTCCATTCGTTTACATTTAATTTTATTTTACTTTGATCATGTAAGTCTAAACATTTCAGTAAATAGCTCACAAACAAAAGCTTAACGATAAAAAAAAAAAAAAAAAAAAAAATAACGAAAGATATACTTAAGGGGAATAACTCTTCGCACTTCAGTTCCAAGGGAAGTAATGCTTCGCCTTTTCCTCTGAATCTAAGGGAAATAACAATTTTATAAAAGTAATTCTATTCCTTCACACAACCTTTCGTCTTACAGAAAAAATAATGGACAAAATGTCAGAAAAAATTGTGTGAATGTGTGAATTTTTATACTTTTGAATTTTTTTATAAGGATTGATAATGTGTGTTATTTGAATTATACAAATTACTGTTTTTATCTTGAGTGTTATTCTCACAACGTTTCATCTAATAAAAGAATAGATTTAAGGTTCCCAAAGACCCGTGGCATACTAAATAAAGTACAAAGTAAAATTCGGCTTTTTAATCTCTGATAGGTTCATAAGATTGATGGGCAAAAATCAGAAATTCACAGTATTAATGCTGGAGTCCCTCAGGGGTCCATTCTGGGCCCAACTTTATTCCTGATCTACATTATGATCTCCCAAATCACATCCTAAGATCATTCATAGACATTTAGAAGACATTACCGTCTATGCCAACATTTCAAAAGTTGTAAATGACCAAGTTCTCTCTGATTCTCTCTCCTCTGATCTTGAACACGTTGTGCAATGGGGAAAGAGGTGGCTGGTTAATTTTAATGCATCTAAAACCAAACTTCTATCTTTCCATCATCAATGCTCTGATCCCCATCTGACATCAATTGAAATGAATGGCTCTCGTCTTGGGCAGGCTCCATGTTTTGACAAACTTCTAGACCTGACCTTTACTCCTGATCTGAGATAGAACATGTACATCAAATCTGTTGCCAAGGCTGCTGGAAAAATGGTGGGATCGTTCTACTTCTCCAGTAGATATCTCACTGCTGATGCATCTCTACCTGTATAAAAGTCAAGTACGTCCAAAGATGAAGTACTGCCGCATCTGGGCAGGAGCTGCTTTATCCTGCTTTGACAGAGTTCAAAATAGATTTTGTAACCTAGTGAGAGATGCTTTTTCTTTTTTCCTGCAACCCATTTTTCACAGAAGAGACATTTCAAGCATGTAACTGCGTTATCATTATTTTTATGACAAGTGCTCGTCTGAGCTCAATCTACAGTCCTACCTTGCCAAACTTTCACGAAAAACACTCGTCTAGCTGAAACCACTTTCAATAATTTCCCCCACTCTTTATCTGTGCATCAACCTAAATGAATCTATGAAAGAGAAATGGTTTAATAATTGAAAAAACATTTCCAGCTATACAGTAGCTGGAGATTTTGTGGAGTAGACCTTTATGCCATACCCTATGAAAAGCCTTTAATATGTCAAGGGCAATTGCCCTAGAAAGGAAGCCTCTGTTAAGAGATTCGCTAATCTTATGAGATGTAATTGTTAGCACATCTGCTGTAGATCTTGCAGAACAGAAACCATATTGCATGTCACCGAGGAGGTTATTTTTGCTGAGGTGATTGATTACTTCTCTATTTAACACAGATTCAAACAATTTACGCATGATGCATAGGAGACTGATTGATCTGTATTGAGAGGGAGATGAGCGATCATTCTTCAACTATGTTGAAAAGTGTCACATTTTCTCTTCGTACATGTTCTTTCTTCATATTCTGAAGTTATCAAAGGAATTATCCTTTGACTTACTCTTTTCCAGAAACATCTATCAACAGACATATTCTTCACAACAGAATGTAAAATAGGGACACTTTCCCTAAATTTTTAGACTACAAACTTCACAAATACATCTCTTTTCGCTTTCTTCTAGAGAAAATTATTCAAGATTAATCTTCGATAAACATTGTACTGAAAGAAAATTGTTCTTTCAGTTACTAATTTTCTTAATAAAACTTGAATTCTTTAAAAGAATTCAAAATACTGATTTGAATCATTCAAGTATACTCATGTTTAAAAATAATTAAACTGCCTCTAAGTAACAGCAGAATAAAAAACCTAGACGTTTTATTTTAATACACAGGTTTTAAATTGAAGTTTTTTTGGGCATCAATATGTTTAAATTGGTAGCAGAATGCATAAAAATCGTCCCACAATTTTCAACCAATAAGAAGAAAGCCTCGTTTGCTTTCCACAAACTACTACCAAATTAGAAAAAAATAAATCTAATATTTATTTTTAAAAATCTAATACAAACTTGATTTAAATAAACTTAATGACGAAATGTCAGCATTCCTCTCAATAAAATAATTCCTCAAATAACATTTCCTAAAATATTTCCATTCAATGTTTATTGAATTTATTTACAAATAAACAAATTCAATAAACATGGAACAAAAATGTCAAAAATACATTTTCGGAATGATTAAAAATCTTTTATACAATTTATTAAAAACATTCCAATTTTATTTATATTTGTTTGAAAGAAACTTTTATTAAATAAAAGTAAAATGACAGTAAAATGAAGAAGTATTGTTATTACTATATTTACCAGAACCCAAATAAATCAGTGCATATATTGTATGCATGCATATATATGGATTATTAGCAAGAATACTTGACATTACTCAGGATTGAATTCAAAACTCTATATCCGTTTTCACCCAATCCATAACCCCATATTACCTTCTTTATTTTTTGTATGTTTTACAATATTCAACTTGAGTGAACTTCAGTGATGCATTGACATTACCAGATCAAGCTGTCTGAAGATGCTAACTTCCTGACTTGGATGCGTCAAACATTAATGTTATTGTCATTTTTTTTTCATTTTTCTTTGCCAAACTCAATCATGTTCTCCAAAGTCAAAAATACAAACAACAATTTTCCTCTAAAAATCAACCAAACTAAACACAATGAATTTGAAGATATAAAAAACTTAAAGCAAACAAAAAGAATCTTATTAGATTCAACATTAAATAACCTGAAAAGGATTGATATGCTGTAAAACAAAACAACCGAAACAATCTAACGATGAACTCAGCATTGATTGGGAGAGATGTGTGTGTGTGTGTAAATAAGTGATATTAAAATACATTTTAGTAAATTTGTAGTGTTTATCCTCATCGAGACACACAGAGTATTTTCTTGGGAATCATTGAGGATCTGCGTACACTCCTGTTACAAATCCCAAACTCCTTACTACCATTTGTAATCTTATTTTCAATTTTAATAATCTTCACGTTATGATTAAAATAAGATAAATGTACTTTCTTTTTATTGATGTTAAGTGTGAACAGAGACACCATAATAATATTGTGATCCCGTTGATAAATATGAACCATACTTATCTGAGCAATATACTTTCATGGGTTCAATCTCTATTTTGAAATCATAAATAAAATAAAATAAAATAAAGTTATCCCATGCGAATTCAGATACTATGATATAATTGCACTCCCCCTTTGATCGAAATGGATATACTTATCCAAGTACCCTGCATAATGTAGTTTAAAAATATATATATATATATGAGATTATTGGGGGGAAGAGGTTATCCTAATTTTTAAGTTATAAATCCAATAAAATGAAATCTGGAATATGGTTCTGTTCTTTGTCAGCACAGTTGACCCTATATATTTGACGTCACTTTCGCATAATCTCATGAAGGAGTCAATTTTGTCTTGAATGTAATGCATTGTAACTATTGACCGAATCTTTTGGATGCTGGTAATAACATAATTCATCTCAGGTTAGGGTTTCTTGTATTCAATTGAGTTTTGTTGTTTAAACACAAGAGATGATAGAAGAATTTGGTGATGTTTGAATTGCTGAGAGTTAGCCCGAGGAATTTCTGCCATTACTAACCAGCAATGCATTGCCACTGTCTACCAAGGAAACAATTTATTAGATATGTCTACACAGTGCGATGCATGGAAGTGAAACCTAGCCACTGAAGATTGAGGATATGCATTGCATGGAGAGAAATAATATTAGAATGATATGATAGATATTTAATGTGAGTGAAAGGCAGGCTTTGCTTAAAGGAAAATCAAATCTGGAAACTACAGGTAAATGCATGCAGAAGAGTATGATCATGTTGAAAGAATGAATGAGAATTCTTGAGTTAGTAGATGTAGAAACATTGAGGTAGTAGTGTCAGTTGCATAAAAAGCAAAGAGAAAAAAATTGGAGAGAGTGGTAAGGATGAATTTGAGAGAGAGAGAAAAAAAAAATAAAAGCCTGGTTAGAAATAGGTTCGTTTAAAAGTTAATTTCTAAAAGCCGCCCAACACAAAATGATTTTAAACCGATGATGATGATGATGATGATGATGCCATCATTTTAACACTGTGTATGCTACTGCTACTACTACTACTACTACTACTACTACTACTACTACTTTATAGATGTTATTTGTTTGTTCCCGTGTATAACCCCGTTACAAGGAAATGATATCACATAGGATGCATGGGAAAATGATTATATAATTCACTTAAATAGAGTTGGAAAATATCCGGTAAATCCTTTATAATGTTAAAGGAAAGACATCACCAAAAGATGACGTTACGTGTTCCTTACTCCCCCCCACCCCTGGTGTCGTGGGAGTGCTACATTATTTCATGCAGCATGTCTTGAGCAAGAATAGCCTGGCAGCGCCCATCTCTCCTCAGCTTCCGAGCACATACAATACCTGGTATTACCAAATGATCATCCATTTTAGTATTGGCCGGGTTCAACGTCGCTTAACTTCAGTGACCTAGCGGGAACTGGTGTGTCGATGTGATTATACCGTATAAAAAAAAAAAGACATCATCCATTAAAATCGGTTTACGACAGCCGGGAAGAGATTCTTTATGACGTCATAAATGTTAACAGGTTGACTTAACTCATTAAAACAAAGAAGATGGACTACTTGTTATCTGGTATAGAGTCTAAAGAAAAAATATTGAAAAATATACTTATGTTTACAATTTTAAAAAAATAAGATTAAAAGAAATCGTTTTATTATTTTATTTTTGATTTCAATAAATAATCGATTAAAAGTAAATGACAAAATATTAATTCAATGTCCATTTATGAAAGACATAGACACATATGAGATCATGTCATTAATACATTGTTTTCTTTTTTGCATTAGTTTTGATTAAGTTTAACAAAATCATTTTTCTCTCTCTCAAAATATATCAACATGTAAGAATTACTTTCTGTTATATATGTGGTCTGTAAGCATCCTTTTGTCACATGTTAATATTCATCCCCCTTCTCCATCCTGTCATCACTCCTTTTTCTTTTCACCCTGCTCACCCTTTCTGTATGTTTGGACTAATGGCAAATAACTGTTTAGTTGCATTATTATTGTCTTTTGTTTGTTAAGCGAGTAAAAATATTGTATAAAGCTCACAAAGATTGTGCCTCAGGATTCTCTGATTTGCATGTAGTCCTCCTCGTTGGTCACATCTATTTATTAACGTGTAGGACTGCAGGTTTTTACCCTTGACACCGAAAGTAACAAGCTTCAGTGATTGCATACGGAGTTGAGGAAGATTTGGAGCAGAGCACATTAAAGAATTGCACAGAAGCAACATTGCCACTTTAATTCTATTTATGTGTCATTTTGTGCCTGACAACTTTGTTTACCAAACATGCAGAGACAGAGGTGACAAGAGGATGAAGAATCCTGATTCCAACTGGATTTTCACGAAAGCTCTTTTAGTTGGACAACAGCCATGCTACCGCTTTTTGCCAAACCTGTCTGCTTTGGGTGGTTCTGTTAGGAACTGGAGTTTCAGGGAACATAGTTTATATACAAGCACGTTGCCACCACCTATAACACGGTGAGGAAAGATTGGACTTTAAAGGAGTACTAATGTTATTGTTGTTGTTGTTGTTGTTGTTGTTGTTGTTGAGGAGGAGGAGAAGGAGCATCATTCATTCATTTCGTATGAATAAGATAATTATTTGCATTTTTTTCTTCGATATCTTTCGAGTTACAATTGTTTCTAGAAAGACATTGGGAGGAACCACGTGAAGGTTTCCAACATCCCTAAGTGAAAGTAATTCTGTGAAAGAAACTCTATTTGAACTTGGCACATCCAGCTTGTCAGTTAGTCACCATCACTTCCCTGCTGCTGCTGTGGTTGTTGTTGAGCAAATTGGACTTCTGCACAAAGCCAGCAAAGATCATACCTCAACATTGTCTGGTCTGCCAGAAGTGCATTTGGCTATGGATAGCTATTTGTTATACCTGTAACATGGCAGATTTTTTACCGCCTGACACAGTGCATTAAGGCCCAGAGGTTGCATGTAAATCTTTGGCTCAGAACACACATAGCAATGGCGGTTGCACATGCGTAGAAGCAACTTTGTTATCCTCACTCCATGAATTTGCAGTTTCAAGTCTTATTCGTGTTTGTTTGCCAGAGGTGCAGAGACGACGGATCCTGATGTGGATTATTCCAGGGTTTTCACCAAATACTAATAACTGCCAGATATGTCAACTATGGTTGGCTCTGCCAAAAACCGCTGCTGCTACAACATTGCAATAGCCTCTCCTCCGGTGAGAAAGGGTTAGGCTTTAGGAGATGGGGTTATCCTGCTGCTTCTGGGTGCAAAGAGTGACAATTATTTTATTTATATTCAGAAGTATACAGATATTAGTAGTTAGATGCATTATTTAATTGTGTGTATATATATATGCTTCCGTTCAGTCTCGAACGGCAAAGGATACCCCCTTTAAGGGCAGTTGCGCATTTAATTGTGTGGCAGAGATTACGCAATTTCGAGCCACACCTCTCCTGAATCGGCACTGGTGTAGTCCAGTGGCAAGGACAAGTTCAGGACGACTGGAAACAATGCCGAGATAAGCAGAGAACACATACAGCACCTGAAAGTCCCAAATGGTCACCCATTTAGTACTGACCAGGTTCAACGTTGCTTAACTTCGGTGATCTAGCGGGAACCGGTGTGTCAACATGATTATGCCATACACACACACACACACACACACACACATATATATATATATGTATATACATATATGTATATATATATATGTATTTATGCTTATCTTTTGTTTCAGGTTCCTTTCAAATGTGTATTTTATCCTGGTATTATTTATCAACATCGAAGTCTGCATCGCAGAAAAAGGTAAATATATTTACTTCCTTTTTTTTTCTTTTACTCACGTTCACCTCTACAAGGCATGTCGCCACCATGCCTAGGAAAGATTAACAAGATGTTGGTTTACGTTACATTTAAACTTCTGCATACCAGTACAGTCAGGGAAGCCGGTAGCAAGAAAGGAATTCCAAAGTTTAGCTGTTTGAGGGAAGAAACTATTAAAGTAGAAAGCATACTGGCATTTAGGGACCTCAACAGTGAAGAGGTGAGATTTTGTTGCTAAGTGGGTTTGTTGGAGATATATACGTCGAGGGAAAGCAAGTGCAATGATTCATCAGAGGACATTCCCTTCAAATTTTTGTAAAACAGACAGAGATGAAACATTGCAGCAATAGGACATCGGGACCTGTTAGATTGAAAACTTTTTTTTGGATCCTATCAAAAGGGAGAGACTAGGGGTGAATCCACCAGCTCAGATGTGGCTCCATACATCATCAACCAAGGACTAACATATTTTCACTCCAGACATGAGAAACTTCGAACCAAAAACGACATCCTAAATTAATTGCCGTTCCAAATTCTTTTCTCCCGAAAAAGCAAGGTAAAATCCATTTATTATATTCTCGTCCCAGCTCTAATATCCTAAAAAATTGAAAAATTTCCACCACCAACAGCTACACGTTTTCTTGAATCACCATCTAAACTGGACAGAGACTGTATTTCTCACAGAGGAACTTCTATTTATTTGCTTTTTTATAAAATATTTCGATACTGCTGTGCACTTAACGAGGACCTAAAAACTTTGCAAAACATCTCCACTCCTTGCCTTCAAGAACTTTCTCCTACTGTATATTTTCTCTGTTGTCGTATTTTCATTTCATTTTATTTCTTTTCTTGGTGTCACTTGACTATTTATATCTTAATATTTTTGTACTTATTTGTTATATCAATTTTTCAATTCCATTTTATTTCCTATTTTTATTCTATATTTAATAACTTTGTATCTCTTATAACTTTTATTATCTATAATCACTCTATAATCCTTATATTTTTATAGCTGTTCCTCACATACTCCTTTGTATTTTTATATCTTTTCATCACATACTCCTTTGTATTTTTATATCTTTTCATCACATACTCCTTTATATTTTTATATCTTTTCATCACATCCTCCTTTGTATTTTTATATCTTTTCCTCACATACTCTTTTGTATTTTTATATCTTTTCATCACATACTCCTTTATATTTTTATATCTTTTCATCACATCCTCCTTTGTATTTTTATATCTTTTCCTCACATACTCTTTTGTATTTTTATATCTTTTCATCACATACTCCTTTATATTTTTATATCTTTTCATCACATCCTCCTTTGTATTTTTATATCTTTTCATCACATACTCCTTTATATTTTTATATCTTTTCATCACATCCTCCTTTGTATTTTTATATCTTTTCATCACATACTCTTTTGTATTTTTATATCTTT
Organism: Euprymna scolopes; assembly: GCF_053919585.1. Lineage (NCBI taxonomy): Eukaryota > Metazoa > Mollusca > Cephalopoda > Sepiida > Sepiolidae > Euprymna > Euprymna scolopes. Next base: position 94,529,419 of record NC_136487.1, read on the forward strand.
TCCTCACATACTCTTTTGTATTTTTATATCTTTTCATCACATACTCCTTTATATTTTTATATCTTTTCATCACATCCTCCTTTGTATTTTTATATCTTTTCCTCACATACTCTTTTGTATTTTTATATCTTTTCATCACATACTCCTTTATATTTTTATATCTTTTCATCACATCCTCCTTTGTATTTTTATATCTTTTCATCACATACTCCTTTATATTTTTATATCTTTTCATCACATCCTCCTTTGTATTTTTATATCTTTTCATCACATACTCTTTTGTATTTTTATATCTTTTCATCACATACTCCTTTATATTTTTATATCTTTTCATCACATCCTCCTTTGTATTTTTATATCTTTTCCTCACATACTCTTTTGTATTTTTATATCTTTTCATCACATACTCCTTTATATTTTTATATCTTTTCATCACATCCTCCTTTGTATTTTTATATCTTTTCCTCACATACTCTTTGGTATTTTTATATCTTTTCATCACATACTCCTTTATATTTTTATATCTTTTCATCACATCCTCCTTTGTATTTTTATATCTTTTCATCACATACTCCTTTATATTTTTATATCTTTTCATCACATCCTCCTTTGTATTTTTATATCTTTTCATCACATACTCTTTTGTATTTTTATATCTTTTCCTCACATACTCTTTTGTATTTTTATATCTTTTCATCACATACTCCTTTATATTTTTATATCTTTTCCTCACATACTCCTTTGTATTTTTATATCTTTTCATCACATACTCCTTTATATTTTTATATCTTTTCCTCACATACTCCTTTGTATTTTTATATCTTTTCATCACATACTCCTTTATATTTTTATATCTTTTCCTCACATACTCCTTTGTATTTTTATATCTTTTCATCACATTCTCCTTTATATTTTTTATATCTTTTCCTCACATACTCCTTTGTATTTTTATATCTTTTCATCACATACTCTTTGTATTTTTATATCTTTTCCTCACATTCTCCTTTATATTTTTATATCTTTTCCTCACATACTCCTTTGTATTTTTATATCTTTTCATCACATACTCCTTTATATTTTTATATCTTTTCATCACATCCTCCCTTGTATTTTTATATCTTTTCCTCACATACTCCTTTGTATTTTTATCCCTTTATTTTACCATTTATTTATCCTCTATTTTATTGAATTTAAATCTTTCTATATTGTATTCTTTATAATTTATCCTCTCACATTTATTATCTTACTATTATTTCTAATAATTTATATTTCTTTTAAGCACTGTTATATTTTCAGATACCTTCTCTAAAATATACCGACCTAGTATAGATCCCCTTTCCATAGTTATAACCAATTAAAACATATGATTAATTAAGCCTCTTCCTTTAATTTACGTACCCTACATTCTCCCCGAGTGTTTAATCAAACATATTGTCCACATATATCAAACCCATAATGTTATACATCTACCTGCATTATATAATAAAAACTATTCTTCTCCTACAGCACAAAGATCAATTTAGTTCCCTCAAACAGCCTCAATATTTTATTTCGCCCCTAATGTAACTACCGTCAGATGTTGCACTCCTATTATGTTACCTCTTCGAAATACCATGATATAAAATGTTCTCACTTACCATACACCCCTAATTAATGTATACCCTTATTGAATAAATGAATAAATCTCTATATATTAATATATAGTTTTATATCATCATTTTCTTTCTTTATTGATATATATATAAGCTCCAACACAATTTTAATTAATAGAGAAACTGAGGCATGTGCATGCAAGTATTATGTTTTTTTTTTTCTAAACAATTCACTTCTTGTAAGTAAAAAAAAAATACTGGAGCTGAGATAGAAACAAAAACCTTTTTTTTTTTTTTTTTTTTTTTTTTTACAAAGGCATCACCACATTATCAAGGCCCAGAGGCCACTCAAGGATAAGGGTTAAAGAGTGTACAGTAGAAGTTGGTCAATATAGTAATCATTAGTAATGAAAATTTGGTAAATTTAATAACTTATATGGAACGGCTCATCAAGAACTTATTTACCTTAGACTTGAACACAACCATATTGTAGTCAGCCGGAAAGCAGGAAAACGGAAGACAATTCCACAGGCGTGCAGTTCTAAGAAAGAAGCTTTGTTCATGGAATCTATGTTTAGGTTTAGGCACAGATAAAGAGTGGGGGAAATTATTGATAGTGTTTACAGCTAGACGAGTGTTTCTTGTGAAAGTTTGGCGAGGGGGGACCATAGATTGAAGCTCAGTTGAACACTTTCCATGAAAATAACGATACATCAGAGACAAACTCGCAACATCTCTTCTGTGAGATAGAGGTTGTAAGGAGGAGAAAAGGACATCTCCTACGAGGCTACGAAGTCTATTTTGAACTCTATCAAGGCAGGACAGGTCCTTTCTAGCAGCTCCTGCCCAGATGTGGCAACAGTATTCCATCCTTGGACGTACCTGGCTCTTATATAGATAGAGAATAGCATCAGCAGTGAGATATCTACTGGATCGATAGAAAGATCCCACCATTTTTCCAGCGGCCTTGGCAACAGATTTGATATACGTGTTCCATTTAAGATCAGGAGTAATGGTCAAGCCCAGAAGCTTGTCAAAACTTGAGGCCTCCTGAAGACGAGAGCCATTCATTTCAATTGATGACAAATGTGGATTAAAATGTTGATGATGTAAAGAGAGAAGCTTGGTTTTAGATGCATTAAAAGTAACCAGCCACTCCTTTCCCCATTGTACTACATGCTCAAGATCAGAGGAGAGAGAATTGGAGAGTACTTGCTCGTTTACTGTCTTAGATGTGGTACCATAAATGGTAGTGTCGTCAGCATAAATGTCTACAAATGATGTAAGGATATGATTTGGAAGATCATTAATGTAGATCAGGAAAAGAGTTGGGCCCAGGATGGATCCCTGAGGGACACCGGCATTAATACTGTGAGCTTCTGATTTTTGCCCCTCAACTACTACTCTTATGAACCTATCAGAAAGAAATGATTTAATAATTGAGAAGACTTTTCCAGCTATACCATAGCTAGCGATCTTATGAAGTAAACCTTTATGCCATACCCTATCAAAGGCTTTAGATATGTCAAGAGCAATTGCCCTAGAAAGATTGCCACCGTCGAGAGATTTGCTAATCCTATGCGATATAACTGTAAGGACATCTGCTGTAGATCTAGCAGAACGGAAACCATATTGAGTGTCACTAAGAAGGTTATTTTTGTTGAGATGGTTGATTACTTCTGTATTTAACACAGATTCTAGCAACTTACTCATGACGCACAGGAGACTTATTGGCCTGTACTGAGAGGGGGATGAGCGATCACCTGAATTCTTAAATACAGGGCATACTGATGAGATTTTCCAGGGAGATGGGAAACTATTCTCCTTAAGACAACGTTTAAACAGTTTTGTAAGTATGGGCGCTAGTTCAGGTTGAAGTTTTTTGAGTACTATAATTGGAATACCATCAGGGCCAGTTGCTTTACTGGAATCAAGGTTTTTGATTAGCTTGGCAACATCACGTACAGATATACGTATATCACATAGCGTGTTTTCTGATACAGGAGGAAATATTGGGGGTTGGCGGTCTTGGTCGCAAAGGGTAGAATTAGCTGCAAAGTTCTTGACAAAGAGTTTGGCTTTGTCTGATGCTGACGAGATTACCTCAGGTCCATTGATAATAGTTGGGATGGAGCACACGCTTCTGTTCAGTATTCTGTTTGCTATTTGCCAAAACTGGTGGGAACCAAGCCGCTGCTCAGCTACTTTGGACTTAACAGATTGAGCATACAACTCTCTTGCGTTCCTTATTACTTTCTTACAATGGTTGCTGGCAGTCCTGAAAACGGCTTTAGTTTCCATACATCTATTACGTTTGAAGCAGTGGAAAAAGTGATTTCTGTGCGCAATGGCAGCAGCACATTCTGGAGAGAACCATGGCTGGCTGTTAGGTTTTTGCTGAAACTTTTTAGAGGGTATGAAATGGTCAATACCTACAATTAACCATTCAGTTAGGTCTAATACTATAGAGGACACATCCTTTTTAAACATGGAATGCAGAGGTAGATCAGATATAAATGTACGGAAGCTATCCCAGTCAGCCTTAGTGTATCGATATACTGTACGATGAAGTGGTACGTCTGGGGACTTATTACATTTCATTTTTACCTTAATTGATACAACAGAGTGGTCGGAAGATCCAAGAGGCGACAGAACAGAAACTGAACATAGTTCAGGGCAAGTTGTGAGAAAAAGGTCTAGTAGGCTCGCATACTGGCCGTCATTATCGGGCACACGGGTAGGTTCCTGAACAATCTGAGTGAGGTCATAGGCAATGGAGAAATCATGACAGAACCTCCCCTCATCATCGGTCTTGTTTGAGTGGGTCAACCATTCGACGTTGTGAACATTGAAGTCTCCACATATGTGAATGTTAGCTGAAGGATAAGTAGAAAGGACTTGGTCAATTTTCTCAGATATGCTTTGAAAGATAGTAACTCCGCTGTTGTGGGGGCGATAGAGAGTAAATATAAATGCAGTAGTGTGAGCTAAAGCAACCCGGAAGCACATATAGGGTAAGTTAGGATCTTCCCTGGAGATGTCCCTACCACATGGAAAGCTATCTTTAATATAGGCACATATTCCATGCCCATGGCGATCTTGGGGGTCAGATTTAGAAGTTAAGTTAGAGTATCCTGTAATTGCAAACTCATCTAGGGAAATAGCCTGTCCAATGCCAGTTTCACTTAAAAATAAAAGGTCTGGTTTAGTCTCCTGTAATTGGGTTTCAACCTCTGGAAGGTTAGAACGTAGACCCCTGATGTTGGAGAAGGAGACATGGTAGTAGGGGTCTACGTTGGAAGTTGGAGAACCGGGTTTAATCGTGTATTTTTTCTTGAAACTTGTCATGATGAAATTTTGGAATTTGTGGACTAGGTCGACAAACCTAAAGACCTTGAGTCAACCATGATAACCATTACACCAGCTTGACACGATCTTTAAAAAGTGTTTTCAAAACATCTTATTCTTAACATGAAGAAGCTGTCATGTTTCTTGATCGCACATATGCAGTCGTGAAACAATTGACAAACAGATAAAAATCCGACGACCCTCAATTTGGTAATTGTGACCTATTAGCAGCCCTTTTTTCCAGATGAAAACAGATTAAAAATTTCCCCACATGTCTGAATATCCTATATACCAAATTTCAAGTTTATAGATAAAAAATTCGTTGAGTATATAGATTGAGAAATGTCCTCACACATACATACACGTTTTCACTTTTATAGATATATAGATTATTATTATTATTATTATTATTATTATTATTATTATTATTATTATTATACCACCAAAGGGCAACTACTGATTGATAAAGCATTAATGCAGGATGCAAAGAAGAAGAAGAAGAGGAATCTGAGTATAGCATGGATCGATTACAGAAAGGCTTATGACATGGTTCCTCATTCATGGATACGTGAAAGACTTTTGATGATGAAGGTTGCTGAGAATGTGGTAGGGCTTTTGGAGACAAGTATGGCTCAATGGAAAACGGTGCTGACAGCAAACAGAGAGGTGATGGGGCAAATTGGCATTAAATGTGGAATATTCCAAGGAGATTCGTTACCTTCACTTCTTTTTGTAATGATAATGATGCCACTGAGCATCCCCTTGAAGAGAGAAAAACTGGGGTATAACTTGAGATCTGGTGACAGACGCCTCAACCATCTATTGTTTATAGATGATTTGAAGATATTCGGTAGAAATGAAAAGGAAATGGAGAGACTGGTAGAACTTGTGGAGATATACTCAGAAGACATTGGGATGGAGTTTGGGATTAGTAAATGTGCGTTGCTAGTGATGAAAAGAGGAGTAAAGGTTCATTCGAATGGAATAGTGCTGCCAAATGGAGAAATCATGAAAGAAATAGAAGATACAGGATATAAGTATTTGAGAGTGTTGGAGGGTGTAGGCATCATGAACAGAGAAATGAAGGAAAAAGTAAGGAAGGAGTATCTTAGAAGAATGAAACAAATTGCAAAGTCGAAACTGTATGGAGGAAACCTAATGAAAGCAGTGAATGCATGGACAGTCAGTATTTTGAGATAAAGTCGGGGGATTTTAGAAGAGTCTAACAAGGAGTTGCATGCCATGGATATCAAAACAAGAACAGTTTTAGCAATGTTTGGTATATTTCACATTTGAAGTAGTGTAGCAAGGCTGTATCAAAGGAGGAAAGACGGTGGGAGAGGATTGAAAAGTGTAAAAGATTGTGTGAGAACCGAGGAGATGTCGTTGAAGGAGCATGTGGCTAGAAGTGAGGAGTGAATGCTTAAGGTTGTGGCCAATGAAGTGGAGGTATGTGAGACCAAGGCTGATTATGTGAAATGTATGAATAGAGAAAGGGCAGAGGAACTGGCTAGGAAGAAAATGCATGGAAGGGCCTTCCAGGATATAGCAGAAGTGGCCGATGAAAATCATCTCAATGGCTTAGAGCTGGGTATCTGGCTAAGAGTACTGAAGCTTTTATTTGTGCAGCACAAGAGCAGGCATTAGGAACACAATTGTTCAAAAAAGTGGTTTTAGGAGAGGAAGTTGTTGCAGAATGCCAGATTTGAGGTAAGACCTCAGAGTCAATTGCGCACCTTGCGGCAGGGCATAGTGGACTGGCCCAGAGAAAGTACCGCAAAAGACACGATCGCATGAGACTCTGGATATATTGGAAGGTGTGTAAGAAGGTTGGGGTGAAGTGTGCTGGAAAATGGTTTGAGGAGGTGCCTGATGAAGTGAGAACAAGTGAGGATGGTAAGGTAGAGGTATGGTCGGACAAAAGTGTCATAACAACCAAGTAATTGGAACATAATCGCCCGGATTTGGTCGTCATTGACAAAGTCTCAAAAAAACTGGCAGATTGTAGACTTTTCAGTACTCTGGGATAGGAATGTGAGAGAGAAGGAGAACGAGAAGTGGAGCAATTATGCTCCATTGGCCTTGGAGATAAGGCAAATAATCCCGGTCGTAGTTGGTACACTAGAAGTAGTATCAAGTCGTCTGGAAGGACAATTGAAAAAAATACAAATCCCCAATGTTTTAGGTGGCCTTCAGACCTCTGCTATTGTAGGTACCACCAGCATCCTTAGAAAAACCCTTGATCTTTGAAGCCCTGGTTTGGAGCCGAGATTGAGAGAAATCCTCTGGAAATGAATCGCATCCCTTTCCAGAGACGTTAATAAACAAAATCAGAATTATTATTATTATTATTATTATTATTATTATTATTATTATTATTATTATTATTATTATTATTATTATTATTATTATTACTAAAGCAATAGACATCTGTTTAATTATACATTGTTATTTATTTTTTTATTTTTTGAATGATATTTTTGACGACTGTTCCATATGTACTGTAGAAGTTTTGGATTCCTCGTAGAATCATCATCAGGTGAAAAGGTTAAAAAAAAAAAAGAAAGAAAACTAGAGAAAAAAGAAAAATTCAAAAAGACAGCAGAGAAATAGGCACATTAAATCAGTGAGTTGGAAATAGCTTCCAGTATTTTAAATTTTTTTATTCTGGTGTCACGGAATTTAAAATTGTCAATTTCTTTTTTCCTAGAATACTATAAAAACACTCTCACTTTATGTAACTATTTTTTTTTTATTCATTTACTTTTTTCGCCCGATGATTATTCGATGAGGAATCAAAAACGTTTGTGGTATATATGGAATGTTTTTGATTTTAACACAAAAATGATCATTCAAAAAAAAAAAAAAAATTAAGCTGAAGATTATTGCTGTTTTTAACGATGTCTTTAAATATATATATATATATATATATATATATATATATATATATATATATATATATAATATATATATATATATAATATATATATATATATATATAATATATATATATATATATATTCTACTTTGAGTTCAATTCCTAAACAATGACATGTGTTAAGACATTTTTCTTGCATAACTAAATCTTTTTATAACTTTTTACTTCTCTTATAAAAGTAAAGAGACTTATTATTTTGCTATCTAACCTACTTATGTGTTTGTGGTGCATGTAAACATTATGTAAATTAGATGGAAACACTGAGAAAAAAGAGTCCCCTTTTCTGTAAATGTTCACAAAGACATAAAGAAATATTAAAGAGTGGTTGAATCAGAATAGAATGAGAGGGAGCGATAGAAATGGAGTTATAGATAAATGAGGGATATTTTGTTCAGTTATTTACAAATTTAGTAGAATTAAAATGGATTTTTAAAAAAGTATAACTCAATCCCAGAAATAAATATGTATTCTGTGTGATTGATATATATATATATATATATATATATATATATATATATATATATATATATATATATGTATATATATTATATATTATATATATGTATATATATTATATATATATTATATATCTAAATTACAACGAGCATTTCCTGTATTTTAATTAAACTAGTAATTTCACTATTACATTAAAATACACTTAGCTCTTTAGACTATTATTCTAATCTCCTTTAAATTATATATATATATATATATATATATATATATATATATATATATATATATATAGATATAGATAGATAGATAGATAGATAGATAGATATCTAGTTCAGTGTGAGTAGAATTCATTCTCTGCTCTAACTTGCCTCACTTTTAGGTTCCCTTACGAAACTTGAACTTCAGATATAATACTGCTGAATCATGTTTAGAATCCTTATTCTAATTTTGATTAAAACTGATTTCATTATTTTGATTCTTAGAAATGTCTAAAATGTAAGGCTTAAGCTTAAAGTTTCTCAAGCAGAAATTGAAATTTTTTTTTTTACATGGTAGTCACCACTTATCCAGGCCCAAAAGCCACTCGGGGATAAGGCTTATTGAGTGTACAGTAATCAATGAGATAGTATCGTAGTAATCGTTAGTATTGGGGATTTGATAAAGTGTCTTACTTAAGGGGGCGGTTCATCAGAAATTTGTTTATGTTGGACTTGAAGACATCTAAGTTGTAGTCAGGTGGGAAACAGGCCAACGGAAGAGCGTTTCACAGGCGTGCACTTCTAAGAAAGAAGCTTTGTTCATGGAATCTGCGTTTTGATTTTGGCACAGATAAAGAGTGGGGAAAATTACTGACAGTGGTTTCAGCTAGACGGATGTTTATCTTGAAAGATTAGCGAGGGGGAGACCAGAGATTGGAGCTCAGACGAGCATTTGCCATGGAAATAACGATAAAACAAAGATAGGCTCGCAACGTTTCTTCTGTGGGAGAGAGGTTGCAGGGAAGAGAAAAGGGCATCCCCCACTAAGCCACAGAGTCTATTTTGTACTCTGTCAAGGCAGGATAGGCTTTTTTTTAGCAACTCCAGCCCAGATGTGACAGCAGTACTTCATCCTTGGATGTACTTGGCTTTTATATAGATAGAGAATTGCATCAAATTGCATCTTCTGGAGCGGTAGAAGGATCCTACTATTTTTCCAGTGACCTTGGCAACTGACTTGATGTATGTGTTCCATTTCAGGTCAGGGGTAAAGGTCAATCACAGAAGCTTATCAAAACATGGAGCCTCCCCTAGACGAGAGCCATCCATTTCAACTGATGCCAGATGGGGATCAGAGCATTGATGATGTAAAGATAGGAGCTTGGTTTTAGATGCATTAACAGTAACCAGTCACCTCTTTCCCCACTGTACCATGCGCTCAAGATCAGAGGAGAGAGAATCAGAGAAAACTTTGTCATTTACGGTCTTAGATGTGTTGCCATAGATGGTTGTGCCATCAGCATAGATGTCAACGAATGATTTAAGTATGTGTTTTGGGAGATCATTGATGTAGATCAGGAAGAGGATTGGGCCCAGGATGGACCCCTGAGGGACTCCAGCATTAATACTGTGGGCCTCTGATTTCTGCCCATCAACCACTATTCTTAGGAGCCTATTAGAGAGAAATGATTTAATAATTGAGAAAACATTTTCAGTTATACCGTAGCTGGAAATCTTATGCCATACCTTATCGAAGGCCTTTGATATGTCAAGAGCAATTGCCCTAGAAAGGAAGCCTTTGTTGAGAGATTCACTAATCCTATGAGATATAACCGTTAGCACATCTGCTGTAGATCTGGCAGAACGGAAACCATATTGCATGTCACTAAGAAGGTTATTTCTGCTGAGGTGGTTGACTACTTCTCTATGTAATATGGATTCCAGCAACTTATGACACACAGGAGACTTATTGGTCTGTACTGAGAGAGAGATGACTTATCACCTGAATTCTTAAATACAGAGTATACTGATGAGGTTTTTCAGAATGTTAGGAAGCACTTCTCCTTAAGGCAACGCTTAAACAGTTTTGTAAGTATGGGGGCAAGTTCTGGTTGAAGCTTTTTCAACACTATAATTGGAATGCTGTTAGGGCCAGTTGGTTTACTGGAATCAAGGTTCTTGATTAGCTTGGTGACATCATGCACAAATATTTTTATGTTGTATAGCGTGTTGTCTGTTATAGGAGGAAATATGGGGAGTTGATGGCCTTGGTGGCATAGGGTAGAATTAGCTGCAAAGTTCTTGGCAAATAGTTTGGCCTCGTCTGATGCTGACGAGATTACCTCAGGTCTATTGATGGTGGTTGGGATAGAACGCACGCTTCTGTTCAGGATCCTGTTTGTTATTTGCCAAAACTGGTGGGAACCAAGCCGTTGCTCAGCTACTTTGGATTTAACGGACTAGCTCTCTTGCATTTTTCATTACTCTTTTACATTGGTTGCTGGCAGTCCTGAAAGCAGCTTTAGTCTCAGTGCATCTATTACGTTGGTAGCTATGGAAAAAGTGATTTATGTGCGCGATGGCAGCAGCACATTCTGAGGAGAACTATGATTTTTGTTGGAATTTTTTGGATGGTATGAATCGATCTATGCCTACAATTAACCATTCAGTCAGGTTTAATACTATAGAGGACACATCCTTAAACATGGAATGCAGAGGTAGATCAATTCAACGTATTCAACTAATCTTGCCTAAAATCAACTAATCTCGCTTAATTAGAATCTAATTACTGTGAATTAAATGTAATGCAAATCTGAAATATTTGGATTTAAAAAATGTGAGTTTGCATCCATACTCTGCCACTTAAAACTCTCTTAAATATGCAAAAGAAATTAAAATTTGGCGATTATTTATTAATTGATGCCTAATACACATTGTTCAAATTTCACCAAAATTATCTGAATTTTCTCAAAAGGCTTCCATCCCCTTTTTAATACCTTTGCATAAATTAAATTAAAATATAGCCTAATTTGGATCCTTATGCCTAGCAGCTTAGTTTCAAAATTCATAATCATCGGTTAATTAGTTTAGGAATTACCCCTATACTTACAAATATATAAACATATATAGAGACCTAACTTTATATATTCATTAGTAAATAGATATTTTAACATGGTGGAATTTTTTAAGAACATTTTTTTCAACTAACATTCATCAGGGGAATATCGCTAGAATTTAAGTGCAATTGAACAGTTTCTATGAAATGATACAATCGTTATCGTTATAATGCATCTATGTTACATATTAGGGAATCTGCATCAGTAGCAATTAAGTTAGCTAGTGTGTCTTTTGACAAGAGTCACAATGAGTGCTTGATAACCCACCTCTGTATAACAGAATCGTTCCCAGGATTGAATGAAAGATGGGTGACATAAAGTTGGGGCAGGGAGCAATAGGTCAAATGGTAGACAAAACAGTTGAATGATGATGAATGACGTCACGTTTTTCAACTGAAATAAACAAATATTTTTAAATCAATGGAAGCCATGCAAACGAGACACTGCCAATAATGTAGGAAACTGATATTCTAAGGTAATCTTACTTTGATGTCTCCTTCTGGGCACGTCATTCATTTCAATAAGTAAGAAGGAAATAATTAGCTAACAGAACATTAGTCTCCCACTCTCCTTAGTCCATTCACTCCAAATAAAACCCTGAAGAAAACTCAGCGAATGTCTCTTTGTATTACTTTATCTATGAAAAGAAGCTTATTTCTATAGCAACCACTAGACAAAACAGTTTCGATGAAAAGAAGCGACTATAACAGAAGTGGAAAATCAGCTGCATGTATGTATAAAAACACTTTATTTTTGTTATTGAAACTGTTAGAAGTATATGTTGAAAGAAGATCTTCTTAGGAAATAATTTACTAAAATGAATCCACATTTATAAAATTTCATGAAGAATCTTCTTGTTAGATTTTCAAAATCAAACTCAAATAGCAATCTGTCTGATATACCGATACTTTATTGAGACTAGTCTTTTTTTTCCCCCTTCCACTGTGTTATTGGCATGTAGCTGTTAACAAAACTATTTACTATAAGCGGATCAATGCAGGTGCCAAAGTTATTCGGCCACACTGACCAATCGGTTGGCAGCATGCATTGATTAGCTTATAGTAAATAATTTGTTAACCGCTACAGGTACAAATATATTTTATTTCAGTTCAGTGTCCTTCTGAAAATATTTATTCCAAGTAAAACATATTTTAGAGTAGACATATATCCCCTTAGTCACCGAAACAGATTAAAAAGAAGTTATGTGAAATTATACTGTTTTCTACAGTAAGTTCTTAAAAAATAAATATATATTATTTAGATTATGCGACTTAAGTGCAACAGTAAAACAGATCCATTTTTTTCATATATTAATTCATATATTGATACGTATATCCAGACTCTCTTTTACCTAGAATCTACTGTATCTTCACAATAGCTCCCTTTCTATATGACGTCACTTCCATTCTCCGTCTATATCTCCAATTCAATATTCTCTAGCCATCCAACCTCTTAATCTCACCAGTCACCTTTTTGTTCTTGAATCCTTATTGGTTGTTATAGACTACCTGTCTCCCACTAAACTCACACTAGCTAACATAACCACCTGTTACATTAATAATAATGTTTGTATCAGCTTAACTTGGACAAATTAAAAAAAAAAAAGCTGTTGTGAAATTACCTGCAATATGCAAATTGAAATTCTACCAACTAATGAAAATATTTTTGGATTAGATAAGAGTCTAAAACATGCCTTCATTTTTCGCTAGTGCATATACATAATATAATATGGATGAGAAAATACGATTTCATTTTTGGGTTTTATTTACAGAATGTGCACGAGGATTTTATGGTAATAATTGTGATTTGAAATGTGGTCAGTGCAGAGAGCAGTTCTGTCATCCCATATATGGTACATGCCCTTTTGGATGTTTAGAAGGATGGATAGGGGAAACATGCCGAAATAGTAAGTATTTTTTAATTTTATTTATTTGTTTAACTAAATTATGTCTGTAGTTGTCTTCTTGCTGTATTCACCAATTTTCCGTCATCATCTATAATACACGACTCTCACCTGAACTACTCAACCACTATTGGTTACTTCAGTTGTTGCTTTTAAAGAATTGTATATCTTCGTAATCCCCGAATGCCTTTGTTCAATCTTGAAAGACAAAGGATACCCCCTGTAGGGGCAGCTGCACATGTAACTGTGAGGTAAGGGTTGTGCAATCCCTAATCACACCTCTGTTGAATCAGCACTGTTTGAACTCAGTGGCAAGGAGAAGTCCAGGACGACTGGAAACAATGCCGAGATAAGCAGAGAGCACATACAACACCTGGAAGTCCCAAATGGTCACCCATTTTAGTACTGACCATGTTCAACGTTGCTTAACTTCGGTGATCCAGTGGGAACTGGTGTATCAATGTGATTATGCCGTATAATTTTCGTAATTATAGCATTCAATTCACAAGGTTTGATGAAAAAAAAAAACAAAAAAACAAAAAAAAAACAACAAACACACATATTGAATATTTACTTATAGACACAATGAAACTTAATGATATTTAGTTTTCATGAGGCAACATAAAAGTTATTCATAATGCCTAATTACACCTAACAAATCTGAATTTAAAATTACTCTTATTCGTGTTTCTTCAGCCACCATGACAAATATTGTTATGCTCATTTAATCAGTCAGCATGGGAATCATTCCTAAGTCCACCTTGCAAGCTATCATGAAAGTTATTCAGATATGAGCCTCACAAGCCAGCATAAAAATTCCTCGTGCACAAATCTTTTTAGTAGGATGAAAATTATAATACAATGGAATAAGTCAACAGAAAACCTTGTTGGGCCAAAGAAGGTTCTGGATATAAAGACTTCCTGTTACTTCCGGTTTTGATTATAAATAAAAGTTTATAATATTTTCTATGATTTTTATTTTTTTTGGAAGAATTGATATTTAAAATTCTTCCTATTTTACAAAAATAATATTTTTTATTATTAGAACATTTAATGAAATTGAGTTTATTTTGGAAATATAAGATTTAAAATGTGTTAAGCAAAGTTTTTTTTGTTTACAAAAAAATTTATATCTATATATGATGTGAATCTTAAAGACAGGCTTTTGACCTCAGAGGAAGATTACATTTGTACATTATAGGGAGGTGTGTGCTGAACAGGATATTCGTTTGTTTGGCAACATTGAAATAATAGATGAGATTTCTTGGGCCAGTAGATTAAGAACAGTTGAAGTAAGAGGATTAGTTAGCATAACAACTTTTAGCAAAATGACTGGATTTGTCATTAAATCACTCGATAAATGTACAACCAAAAAAACAAATTAAATACAATTTATATTTCTTAAACTAGTTTTCAAAGATTTTTATTCGGTAAAATCCATTTTCATTGAGGTTCTTTAATAATTCTAATATTCTTCAACTTTTTGTTTTATCTTGAGAATGTACGGCTGGTTATTATGGGACAGGATGCCTAAGCAGATGCGAAAAGTGTTTTAATTCAGCATGCGACTTTATGACCGGAGATTGCACTGATGGATGCATTTATGGTTATACTGGAAAGAAGTGTGAAATTGCTGTAAATACAGGTTGGTTAAACAATTATCACGCGTCGATTGTTTTGATAATGTGCCTATTTTTGTTTAAAACCTTAACATCTTTCTTTTCATTAAAAAAAAAAAAATATATGTCTTGTGAAAATAATTCCATTTTTGCCATTTTGCTGACTGCATGCTACGATTGTATGGCATTAAAAAAAAATAAGTGAAATAGTTTTTCAGCTTTTGTTGCTTAAAATATAAAGGAGGATTCAATGTTGTCTACTGTAACAGTGGAAAATAAAATAGTGAATTACCAGATTAAAGCGTGTGATGATGATGATGATGATGATGATGATGATGATGATGACTAAGAACTTGAAACATAAAAAGATTTAGAAAAATGGTTGACTTGGTCATGAAATCACCTCAAAAGCGTTGATATGCCATAAAACAAAACAATAAAACTAAATCAAATCACATTTTTCTTAAAGATTTTAATTTACTCAATTTTTTTAAAATCCATTTTCATTGAGGTTCTTCAATAATTCTAATATTCTTCAACTTTTTGTTTTATTCTTAAGCATGTCCAGTTGGTTATTGCGGTTTGAAATGCCTAAACAGATGTGGCCATTGTAGTAACTCTGCCTGTCATGTTAGGACCAGATATTGCCTGGAGGGATGCTTTTCTGGTTTTACTGGAAACAAGTGTGATATTGCTGAAATTAAACGTTTTACCTACGATAAAAATGTTTTGATTATGTAAAAATGCGACCATTGTGATGACATTTTGAACATCTTTCATGCAAGATGATCATCACAAAATGAGATATAAGTAATGTAATATTTATAGTTCAAGTTCATTGGAGACCTTTAATTTTAATATACATCAATATCCATCTCTCTTGACCTCTATTATGAGTAGAATAGTAGGGCGGGCTAAGCTCTTAAATCTCAACAATGTAGTTCGATTAAGCCAAATAATTCTAATATCCAAGCAAGACTTGAAAAACTCCTCCTGGTAAAATAATAGGGTAGGCTAGACACTGAAATAAATATCGTAAACATTTTCCTTACAATTATAAAACCATTTAAATATTTCTCCTTTACCTACGCAACTTATTTTATTAATATAGATGTTGGCCTAGTATTATCTAAGTTATCTCTCTTTGATTTATTTCTTAGCAAAGTTACAGAAAGAACTCCTTTACCCGAGAGTCTGAAATCCTGTTCCATCCAAATGCAGAATTTAAGATAAGATCTTATTCTCAAACCATTCTGAAGATAATCCGAGCAGGTTTTATAGATTCTTATAATGGCCACGTACTCATAGAAACAATACAAAATCACATTTACTTATTCGCTCTATTCTTATTCATTCTTATAACGTGAAAAAATTCTTACCACTTATGTTGTTTTCAAAAAAAAAAAAAATAAATAAAATGAGAAAGATGCTAATAACTTGTTAATTATTATTTAAAAAAAATAATTTGTAAAGATAGTAAATATTTTTGTTTAAAATGAAAAAAAAAAAAATAGTTATATTAGTTTTTACATATCAAAATAATTCCCTGCATACACTTCCCCGGAACTTTTAACCACAATAAGTGAACACACATTATGGCGTACGAACTTTGTGAATGTTTCGCCATCTATACCAAAAAAAAAAAAAAAAAAAAAAAGAAGATTTTTTTCAATTTTTCTGGGTGCACATTGTGATGGGCATACACGAAAACACCTGTATGCTCTCTCTAGACATCTTTTGAGGTACGAGAATGCACTCGCCCAGGACAAAACTCGAGTCGTTCATCAGCGGCTTTGTAGATCGCTCTTAGTTCATGTTGATGTTATTGTTTGAGTTTGTATTGGCATTACTGATCGAGTCCATGTTGACTTTATTGCTCGCGTCTTTATCATCATTACTGTTGGATGCGTGTCGACGATCATTCCGAGTCAATTTTTTTTTTTTTTGATTCTGACACACACACCAATTATTACATGTAAAAAGAGTGAAATATTTTGAACTTTTTACCTGAAATTATTCCATGCTTTTTGTTCACATAAATCAGTACAAATATCTAGGAGTTTGAGGCATTAGTAGCTAAAAATACTTTATATCATGATAAAAATAGAAAACAGTAAACAATATATTGAATTTAATGTAATATTTCCATGAAGAATGCAAAATACTTGACAGAAACCTGCTCAGAGTACGATTTGGTTTCCGACCAGGATTTTTCACCATGGATCACATTTAAGCTGTAAGCCAACTCAAAAAGTAAACTAATATACCAAGTTGTAGACTACAGAAAAGCCGTCCATAGCTTTGAGACGTCAAGGAGTTAACAGCGTTTACATCAACTTGTATTGGTATCTTTACAATGGAGCGACAGCAAAACTTCAACAGGATAGTGAAAAGCTGACTATAGAAAGAGATGCCAGACAAGGTGACAACAGTTCAACAAACTTCTTTACATCCTGATTGCAAGATTGGTGATCAATAAAATTAACTGCGAAGGCGGATGTGTCAATATAAACGGAGAATACCTTACTCATCCAGAATTTGTCAACAACATTGTCACAAATCACACAGCTAAAAAATGAGAAGGAATTCTTAACGATATTAACAATATAGTTGGCCTTAAAATGCGCACTAGAAATATATCATTCCTGTTATGACATATGGTAACAGAATATGGGCACTTAATAATGCAGCGACAAAAAGTTAAGGATTACACAATGAAAAATAGAATGCATTATTGTTGTGGTGGCAACCACTTATTTGCATATGCGAATAACATAACACTATAAATGGCAAGCCTAGGTTGACCTTGGGGTGTCTTACTCAAATGCCACCGGAAGTGACGCCGAAGAGCGTACATGTCCTCCCACCAAGACTCTCTGACTCGACACCGTCATTTGTACATATTGTAAATATACCTTTTCTTTAATACACTTATTATTGCGTTATCTTGTTGTCTGCGTCTTCATTGTATTTCCTTACTAATTATTGTTCAACCTTGCAACCACAACAGTTGGCGACGAGATATGAAGCGTCAAATATAACAGTTTGACGAAGAACTATTTAAAAAAAAAAGAAAAAAAAAGTACAACGCAAAGGTTGACCATTTTTTTTTTAAGGAATGCAAAGTGTTGACGAGCAAACGACTTTTACGCTAAAGAGAAGTTTCAACTCAAGTGAAAAAAAAAACAAAAAAAACTCTAACGTGGCAAAAGCGACAATTTACGCCGTTTTCTGGGAATCCGACTTGCAAACGAATGTAAAAGTGAATTTTGTTTTGTCGCTACACGACAAATCTTACTAAAGGACCAACTTGCAAACGAAAAGCGAACTTTGTTCTGTCGCAAAAACGACAGGTCAGACCCGTATTACGAAAAGCAAGGAAGTAACCTACGAAAAAAGTTCACCAGTGGATTCTAATTACTGTTCTCCGTAAACAAAACAACAACTAAAGGACGTTTTAATTAATGTTTTGGTTGACGTCGGTACTAAAAGGAAATACCACAGCTAAAACTAAAATTCAAGGAAAGGATTTTTTTTCTTGAAGTTGTCACTGAATAACGGATAATACAGCAATACGTCACGGAAAAAAGGTAATCTCAATTTAAGAGGTATTTTAATTACTAAAATACTAGAGAAAAAAAAACTCAAAGAACTAAATGTACTGCATACATTTATTCAATTGTGACTCGATTAAAAAAAAAAAAACCTAAACTTTTATTTTGTGGAAAGAGTTACTTATTAGTAAGTGCCTAAAAACGGAAAGTCAAATCCATTTCGTGATTCCAGATAAACCTGTTTTATTTTTTTTTTGCAGCGTGACTCGCAAAAAGAATATATTATTACAAGCAGCGATATTATTATTATTGAAAACAGGAGCTTACAGCAATTTGCTTTTTTGTTGTAACCCAAACCGGTGTATATTGTACATGGTACAATATTTTTTTTAACTACACACTGAAAAAAAAACAAAAAAAACATGGAAGACTTATCAAAAATGTTCATGCAATTTTTACAAGCACAGGCTACACAAAACGAGCTTTTGCAAACACAAATACAGGCAAAGGCTGACCGCGAGGAAAAGAGAGAGGACAGATTATTGAAATGGCAGCAGGAACAAGAAGAAAAGCAGAAAATGGCACAATTAAAACAGAAAAAACTGCAATTGGAACAGGAAGAAAGGCATAAAAAACTACAATTGGAATATGAAGAAAGACAAGATGAACGTTTTGCTAAAACACTGGAACTACTAAAGAGTAATCGAGAAAATGTCGATAGTGTTAATTTCTCCCGTAGAACTATTTTTAATAGCATGGACACATTTCATTATGTGCCTGAGGAAGAGAAGAATTTTGAAGCATACTACACAAGATACGAGGATGTTTTTCAACTGGACT
Organism: Euprymna scolopes; assembly: GCF_053919585.1. NCBI lineage: Eukaryota > Metazoa > Mollusca > Cephalopoda > Sepiida > Sepiolidae > Euprymna > Euprymna scolopes. The sequence continues at coordinate 94,548,763 of NC_136487.1, forward strand.
GTAAAAATTGGCCAAATAGTCAGAAAGTGAGCCTCTTACTCAGAAAATTGGGTACATCAGAACACAGCAAATTCGTAGATTACATATTACCTAAAAAACTGCGGAATTAGAGTTCATGGAAGCTGTAAAATTACTAAAAGAATTATTTAATCCAAATATATCTCTTTTTCATAAAAGATGGCTGTGCATGAATCTAAGAAAGATGGACAACCAAGATTATTTGACATACGTATCAGTTGTCAATAAAAACTGCGATAATTTTAAGCTTGTAGAACTAATGGTAGAAGATTTTAAATGTCTAATCTTTGCTCAAGGGTTAGTTTCCACGAAAAATGCAGAAATACGCAGACGAGTGTTGTCTAAGCTGGAATCTGAGCAAGATTTAACCCTACAGAAACTAGCAGAGGACTGTGAAAGGGCCATTACACTAAAAAAGGATTAAAAAAATATAGAAGAATCCGGAGTGGCATATGTAAGAAAAGTTAGAAAACCATACGCACCAACCAAGAACTTTACAAAGAAAAGCAATGGAACGGGATATTCCAAAGATAATAACCATAAATATAGTACAGAATATAACAAGCCTCTTCCTAGATATAACTGTAAGAGATGTGCAGAAAAGCATTGGGAATCAGATTGTCCTTATAAGAAGAAAAAATGCTACATTTGTAAGAAGGTGGGACACAAAAGCGATTGCTGCAGATATAAAGATTACACCAGAAAGAGAGTACAGCAAACAAAATCAAATACAAAGTTTGACAAAGATCGGCGAAAATACGTAAAAGTGGAAATATTTAAAGCATCAATAAAGTTACAACTCGACTCCGGCTCCGATGTTTCTATAATAAACCTGAATACGTGGAAAAAGTTGTGAAAACCGGCCATGATGAAAACTAGTAAAGCAGTCCGGACGGTGACTGGTGGTGGTATAAAATTTGAAGGAGAAGTTGTCCTCCCGATAAAATTGAAAGGGATTTCGAGGAAGTATTCATACTGAAAAATAGTGAAAATCTGTTTGGAATAGATTTAATTGAGAAATTCGGACTATGGGATAAGCCAATCAATACATTCTGTAAAAAATTAGAATGTTCTTCTCCAACAACAGTAAATATAAAAGACGATTTAAAAGAATTATTTCCTGAGGCATTCACGACTAACTTAGGTCGCTGCAATAAATTCAAGGCCTCGTTTGAACTTAAAGAAAACGCCAGCCCAATTTTTAGAAAAAAGCGAAATGTTCCGTTCGCTGGGTTGGAAAAGAGTGATAAAGAATTAAATAGATTGGAACAGACGGGAATTCTATCAAAAATAGAACACAGCGAGTGGGCAGCCCCCACCATATACGTAAAGAAAAAGAATGATGAAGTTAGAGTGTGCGCAGACTTTTCGACCGGGTCAACTCCCTATTAAAAGATCAGGTAGGAAAAGAAAAGTGAATGAAACATTAATGGTAAACCCAAAAAGAAAAAGATATTGAAATCTGTGTGACTTCAAATCTTGGGAGGGGGGTGTTGTGGTGGCAACCACTTATTTGCATATGCGAATAACATAACACTATAAATGGCAAGCCTAGGTTGGCCTTGGGGTGTCTTACTCAAATGCCACCGGAAGTGACGCCGAAGAGCGTACATGTCCTCCCACCAAGACTCTCTGACTCGACACCGTCATTTGTACATATTGTAAATATACCTTTTCTTTAATACACTTATTATTGCGTTATCTTGTTGTTTGCGTCTTCATTGTATTTCCTTACTAATTATTGTTCAACCTTGCAACCACAACAATTATGCTTAGCATTAGTTTACGTGATAAGAAAAGAAACAGCTGGGTCAGACGATGAACTCGTGTAAATGACATCATCATCATCGTCATCATCATCATATGAACGGCAAAACAAAGATGAGCAGATTACCTTTCAAGATATATGCATAACAGACTAGGGAGGGGTCTTCCTCCAGGAGTGATAAAAAACATGATGATGATGATGATGAAGACTGATTACACAGGATGAAACCTGGGTCCATCACTATGATCCAGAGATCAAAGCTCAGTCAATGCAGTGGAAGCACTTGGACTCACCACCTCCAAAGAAGGCAAGGGTGCAGCCCTCCGCTGGCAAGGTCATGCTCACAGTCTTCTGGGACCAGGACGGAGTAGTGATGACAGATTTCCTGGCAAAGGGTACCACAATTACAGGTGCCTATTATGCTTCACTTTTGAGGAAGTTAAGGGAAGCTATCAAAATCAAGAGGCAGGGCAAGATCAGCAAAGGTACCCTCCTCCTGCAGGATAACGCTCTGGTCCACAACTCGCATGTCGCCAGATCAGAAGCACGGGTGTGTGGTTATGAGATTCTCCCCCATCCTCCCTACTCTCCTGACCTTGCACCTTCTGACTTTCACCTTTTCCCAGCCATAAAGTTGTTTTTGAAAGGAAAGCGTTTCCCAGATGATGCAGCCTTGATTTCTGAAGTTACATTGTGGTTGGAGGACCAACCTGGGGTGTTCTACAATAACGATTTCCAGAGCTGCATGAAACGATGGGAGAAATGCATAACTCTGGGTAGTTCCTATGTAGAGAAAGCCTAATAACTGTGCCAAGTTTCATTACTCTACTGCTATGGGAAGTGGGCCAGGGGCATTACTTATTGCACGCCACTCGTATCTCAGTATTCCTTGTATTTTTAAGATGATTATGTCCAAAAATTACAAAAATCGATCAGGTAGAAAATTATTTATTAATGAAAATAGAAAATAGAATTTGAAAAAAAGAACAAAAAACGATCGTATTTGCTTATGTAAGACAGGAGAATTAAAAAAAAAATTTCCGTTTCGATTTATTTTATAAAAACGAGATAGCTGCAATTTTCCCATGCTAACACGATTAAGTTGTTTGTTTTAATAATTCAGTAATATTAGGTAATTTCAACTGCATAATTTGAAAGCGAACATTGCAATTTATTAGAATTGACAAAAAAACAAAGCAAAAACACAGTACGAATCATTGTTTTTAATCTGAAAACTCCATTTATCAACTACAAAATTTCGTTCTGATAGTGTAGAAGCGCTAATTATTTATATGTTTTCAGATACTTATTTCATCTTGACAAATTTTCAGGGTGTCAGCCTGATTAACAATCATGGCTAAAATCTTTGCATCTTTCTATGCCAGTGCTCTTAATTTCATAAAGAAACATTCATCAGTCCAAACCAATTATGTTGGTGATGTTCTCAATGCATGACCAAACAAAGTAGTCCAGCGGCTTCAGGTCTTTGGAGGAGGGGAGGCCAGTGAGAGATTGGTACAAAGTCGTAGCACTCCTTCTGAAGCCAAGCCTGGGTCTCTTTGGACTTGTGTTCCGGCGTCAAGTCCCGCTACCACACCCATAATCTACCAGCGGCCACCTGATTGCACCAGGGGATCACCACACTCTTCAGCATATCCAAGTACACTTTGGTGTTGACTTTCAAGCTGACTTCGAAGATGTGAGGTGGCATGATGAGGCCCTCACTTGAATCCATACCAAAGACCATAACTGTGGCCGGAAACTTCATTGCACTGTGTCCTCAAGCATCTATGATCTCGCTAGTTGAACATTATATCACTTTCTGACATGATAGAAGGCTCCTATCACTCTTAGAATGTATACACAACTGGCCAACTAGTAGATAGTCTCCAACACAAAAAGAAAACCGGTTTTCATCTCAAACAGAAATTGAATCATGTCGTCTTTTCTGTGGTGACGATTTTATCCTTTCACTCTGTATATCTTTCTTTCTGTATATCTTTCTTTTTAGTGTCTTGGTTTTACTGGAATCGTTGATAAGAAATCATGATGTGTTATAAAGTGAAGAGTAACAACCTAAATAGATTTTGTTGTAGATTATTTAGATTCATAAATTATTTAGATTTATTGATTATTTAGATTTATTGATTATTTAGATTTATTGATTATTTAGATTTATTGATTATTTAGATTTATAGATTATTTAGATTTATTGACTATTTAGATTTATAGATTATTTAGATTTATTGACTATTTAGATTTATTGATTATTTAGATTTATTGATTATTTAGATTTATTGACTATTTAGATTTATTGACTATTTAGATTTATAGATTATTTAGATTTATTGACTATTTAGATTTATTGATTATTTAGATTTATAGATTATTTAGATTTATTGATTATTTAGATTTATTGATTATTTAGATTTATTGACTATTTAGATTAATTGATTATTTAGATTTATAGATTATTTAGATTTATTGATTATTAAGATTTATTGATTATTTAGATTTATTGATTATTTAGATTTATTGACTATTTAGATTTATTGATTATTTAGATTTATAGATTATTTAGATTTATTGATTATTTAGATTTATTGATTATTTAGATTTATAGATTATTTAGATTTATTGATTATTTAGATTTATTGATTATTTAGATTTATTGATTATTTAGATTTATTGACTATTAAGATTTATTGATTATTTAGATTTATTGATTATTTAGATTTATTGACTATTTAGATTTATTGATTATTTAGATTTATAGATTATTTAGATTTATTGATTATTTAGATTTATTGATTATTTAGATTTATAGATTATTTAGATTTATTGATTATTTAGATTTATTGATTATTTAGATTTATTGATTATTTAGATTTATTGACTATTTAGATTTATTGATTATTTAGATTTATTGACTATTTAGATTTATTGATTATTTAGATTTATAGACTATTTAGATTTATTGATTATTTAGATTTATTGACTATTTAGATTTATTGATTATTTAGATTTATAGACTATTTAGATTTATTGATTATTTAGATTTATTGATTATTTAGATTTATTGACTATTTAGATTTATTGATTATTTAGATTTATTGACTATTTAGATTTATTGATTATTTAGATTTATTGACTATTTAGATTTATTGATTATTTAGATTTATTGATTATTTAGATTTATTGACTATTTAGATTTATTGATTATTTAGATTTATTGACTATTTAGATTTATTGATTATTTAGATTTATAGACTATTTAGATTTATTGATTATTTAGATTTATTGATTATTTAGATTTATTGACTATTTAGATTTATTGATTATTTAGATTTATTGACTATTTAGATTTATTGATTATTTAGATTTATAGACTATTTAGATTTATTGATTATTTAGATTTATTGATTATTTAGATTTATTGACTATTTAGATTTATTGATTATTTAGATTTATTGACTATTTAGATTTATTGATTATTTAGATTTATTGACTATTTAGATTTATTGATTATTTAGATTTATTGACTATTTAGATTTATTGATTATTTAGATTTATTGACTATTTAGATTTATTGATTATTTAGATTTATAGACTATTTAGATTTATTGATTATTTAGATTTATTGACTATTTAGATTTATAGATTATTTAGATTTATAGACTATTTAGATTTATTGATTATTAAGATTTATAGACTATTTAGATTTATTGATTATTTAGATTTATAGACTATTTAGATTTATTAATTATTAAGATTTATTGACTATTTAGATTTATTGATTATTTAGATTTATAGATTATTTAGATTTATAGATTATTTAGATTTATTGATTATTTAGATTTATTAATTATTAAGATTTATTGACTATTTAGATTTATTGATTATTTAGATTTATTGACTATTTAGATTTATTGATTATTTAGATTTATAGACTATTTAGATTTATTGATTATTTAGATTTATTGATTATTTAGATTTATTGACTATTTAGATTTATTGATTATTTAGATTTATAGATTATTTAGATTTATTGACTATTTAGATTTATTGATTATTTAGATTTATAGATTATTTAGATTTATTGATTATTTAGATTTATTGATTATTTAGATTTATTGACTATTTAGATTTATTGATTATTTAGATTTATAGATTATTTAGATTTATTGATTATTTAGATTTATTGATTATTAAGATTTATTGATTATTTAGATTTATTGACTATTTAGATTTATTGATTATTTAGATTTATAGATTATTTAGATTTATTGATTATTAAGATTTATTGATTATTTAGATTTATAGATTATTTAGATTTATTGATTATTTAGATTTATAGATTATTTAGATTTATTGACTATTTAGATTTATTGATTATTTAGATTTATTGATTATTTAGATTTATTGACTATTTAGATTTATTGATTATTTAGATTTATAGATTATTTAGATTTATTGATTATTTAGATTTATTGATTATTTAGATTTATTGACTATTTAGATTTATTGATTATTTAGATTTATAGATTATTTAGATTTATTGACTATTTAGATTTAATGACTATTTAGATTTATTGATTATTTAGATTTATAGATTATTTAGATTTATTGATTATTTAGATTTATTGACTATTTAGATTTATTGATTATTTAGATTTATTGACTATTTAGATTTATTGATTATTTAGATTTATTGATTATTTAGATTTATTGACTATTTAGATTTATTGATTATTTAGATTTATAGATTATTTAGATTTATTGATTATTTAGATTTATTGATTATTTAGATTTATTGACTATTTAGATTTATTGATTATTTAGATTTATTGATTATTTAGATTTATTGACTATTTAGATTTATTGATTATTTAGATTTATAGATTATTTAGATTTATTGACTATTTAGATTTATTGATTATTTAGATTTATTGACTATTTAGATTTATTGATTATTAAGATTTATAGATTATTAAGATTTATAGATTTATAGATTATTTATTTATAGATTTATAGATCATTTAGATTTAAAGATTATTAAGATTTATAGATTTATAGATTATTAAGATTTATAGATTTATAGATTATCTAAATTTATTTAGATTATTTAGATTTATAGATTTATAGATTATTTAGATTTATAGATTATTTAGATTTATAGATTATTTAGATTTATAGATTATTTAGATTTATTGATTATTTAGATTTATAGATTATTTAGATTTATAGATTTATAGATTATTTATTTATAGATTTATAGATCATTTAGATTAATAGATTATTTAGATTTATAGATTATTAAGATTTATAGATTTATAGATTATTTAGATTTATAGATAAATAGATCATTTAGATTTATAGATTATTTAGATTTATAGATTTATAGATTATTTAGATTTATAGATTATTTAGATTTATAGATTTATAGATTATTTAGATTTATAGATTTATAGATTATTTAGATTTATTTAGATTATTTAGATTTATAGATTTACAGATTATTAAGATTTACAGATTTATAGATTATTTATATTTTTAGATTATTTATATTTATAGATTTATTTAGATTATTTAAATTTATAGATTTATAGATTACTTAGATTTATAGATTATTTAGATTTATAGATTCATAGACTATTTAGATTTATAGATTATTTAGATTTATTGATTTATAGATTATTTATATTTATTGATTATTTAGATTTATAGATTTATAGATTATTTATATTTATAGATTATTTATATTTATTGATTATTTAGATTTATAGATTTATAGATTATTTAGATTTATAGATTTATAGATTATTTAGATTTATAGATTATTTAGATTTATAGATTTATAGATTATTTAGATTTATAGATTTATAGATTATTTATATTTATAGATTATTTATATTTATAGATTTATTTAGATTATTTAGATTTATAGATTTAAAGATTATTTAGATTTATATATTATAAAGATTAATAGATTATTGGGATTTATAGATTATTTATATTTATAGATTATTTAAATTTATAGATCATTTAGATTTATAGATTATTTTGATTTATAGATTATTTAGATTTATAGATTTATAGATTATTTAGATTTATATATTTATAGATCATTTAGATTTATAGATTTATAGATTATTTAGATTTATTGATTATTTAGATTTATAGATTCATAGATTATTTAGATTTATAGATTTATAGATTATTTAGATTTATAGATTTATAGATTATTTAGATTTATAGATTATTTAGATTTATAGATTATTTAGATTTATAGATTTATAGATTATTAAGATTAATAGATTCATAGATTATTTAGATTTATAGATTTATAGATTATTTAGATTTATAGATTATTTAGATTTATATATTATTTAGATTTATAGATTCATAGATTATTTAGATTTGTAGATTATTTAGATTTATAGATTTATAGATTATTTAGATTTATAGATTTATAGATTATTTAGATTTATAGATTATTTAAATTTACAGATTTATAGATCATTTAGATTTATAGATTATAAAGATTTATAGATTTATAGATTATTTAGATTTATAGATTATTTAGATTTATAGATTTATAGATTATTAAGATTTATAGATTTATAGATTATTTAGATTTATAGATAATTTAGATTTAAAGATTTATACATTATTTAGATTTATAGATTTATAGATTTTTTAGATTTATAGATTATTTAAATTTATAGATTCATAGATTATTAAGATTTATAGATTTATAGATTATTTAGATTTATAGATTATTTAGATAAATAGATTTATAGATTATTTATATTTATAGATTATTTAGATTTATAGATTTATAGATTATTAAGATTTATAGATTGATAGATTATTAAGATTTATAGATTATAAAGATTTATAGATTTATAGATTATTTAGATTAATAGATTTATAGATTATTTAGATTTATAGATTATTTAGATTTATAGATTTATAGATTATTTAGATTTATAGATTATTTAGATTTATAGATCTTTAGATTATTTAGATTTATAGATAATTTAGATTTATAGATTTATAGATTATTTAGATTTATAGATTATTTATATTTATAGATTTATAGATACTTTAGATTCATAGATTATTATGATTTATAGATCATTTAGATTTATAGATTATTTTGATTTATAGATTATTTAGATTTATAGATGTATAGATTATTTATATTTATAGATTTATAGATCATTTAGATTTATAGATTATTTAGATTTAAAGATTATTTAGATTCATAAATTTATAGATTATTTAGATTTATAGATTTATAGATCATTAAGATTTATAGATTATTTAAATTTATAGATTTATAGATTATTTAGATTTATAGATTTATAGATTATTTAGATTAATTTAGATTATTTAGATTTATAGATTTATAGATTATTAAGATTTATTGATAATTTAGATTTATAGATTTATAGATTATTTAGATTTATAGATTTATAGATTATTTAGATTTATAGATTATTTAGATTTATAGATTCATAGATTATTTAGATTTATAGATTTATAGATTATTTAGATTTGTTTAGATTATTTAGATTTATAGATTTATAGATCATTTAGATTTATAGATTATTTAGATTTATAGATTTATAGATAATTTAGATTTATAGATCATTTAGATTTATAGATTATTTAGATATATAGATTCATAGATTATTTAGATTTATTTAGATTATTAAGATTTATAGATTTATAGATTTTTTAGATTTATAGATTATTTAGATTTATAGATTTATAGATTATTAAGATTTATAGATTTATAGATTATTTATATTTCTAGATTATTTAGATTAATAGATTTATAGATTATTTAGATTTATAGATTATTAAGATTTATAGATTTACAGATTTATAGATTTATAGATTATTTAGATTTATAGATTAATAGATTTTTTAGATTTATAGATTATTTAGATTCATAGATTATTTAGATTTATAGATCATTTAGATTTATAGATTATTTACATTTATAGATTTATAGATTATTTAGATTTATAGATTATTTAGATTTATAGATCTATAGATTATTTAGATTTATAGATTATTTAGATTTATAGATTTATAGAGCATTTAGATTTATAGATTATTTATATTTATAGATTTATAGATCATTTAGATTCATAGATTATTATGATTTATAGATCATTTAGATTTATAGATTATTTTGATTTATAGATTATTTAGATTTATAGATTTAAAGATTATTTATATTTATAGATTTATAGATCATTAAGATTTATAGATAATTTAGATTTAAAGATTATTTAGATTTATAAATTTATAGAATATTTAGATTTATAGATTTATAGATCATTAAGATTTATAGATGATTTAGATTTATAGATTTATAGATTATTTAGATTTATAGATTATGTAGATTTATAGATTTATAGATTATTTAGATTTATTTAGATTATTTGAATTTATAGATTTATAGATTATTTTGATTTACAGATTATTTAGATTTATAGATTCATAGATTATTTAGATTTATAGATTTATAGATTATTTAGATTTATTTAGATTATTAAGATTTATAGATTTATAGATCATTTAGATTTATAGATTATTTAGATTTATAGATTTATAGATTATTTAGATTTATAGATCATTTAGATTTATAGATTATTTAGATTTATTGATTATTTAGATTTATAGATTCATAGATTATTTAGATTTATAGATTTATAGATTATTTAGATTTATAGATTTATAGATTATTTAGATTTATAGATTATTTAGATTTATAGATTATTTAGATTTATAGATTTATAGATTATTAAGATTTATAGATTCATAGATTATTTAGATTTATAGATTTATAGATTATTTAGATTTATAGATTATTTAGATTTATATATTATTTAGATTTATAGATTCATAGATTATTTAGATTTGTAGATTATTTAGATTTATAGATTTATAGATTATTTAGATTTATAGATTTATAGATTATTTAGATTTATAGATTATTTAAATTTATAGATTTATAGATCATTTAGATTTATAGATTATAAAGATTTATAGATTTATAGATTATTTAGATGTATAGATTATTTAGATTTATAGATTTATAGATTATTAAGATTTATAGATTTATAGATTATTTAGATTTATAGATAATTTAGATTTAAAGATTTATACTTTATTTAGATTTATAGATTTATAGATTTTTTAGATTTATAGATTATTTAAATTTATAGATTCATAGATTATTAAGATTTATAGATTTATAGATTATTTAGATTTATAGATTATTTAGATAAATAGATTTATAGATTATTTATATTTATAGATTATTTAGATTTATAGATTTATAGATTATTAAGATTTATAGATTGATAGATTATTAAGATTTATAGATTATAAAGATTTATAGATTTATAGATTATTTAGATTAATAGATTTATAGATTATTTAGATTTATAGATTATTTAGATTTATAGATTTATAGATTATTTAGATTTATAGATTATTTAGATTTATAGATCTTTAGATTATTTAGATTTATAGATAATTCAGATTTATAGATTTATAGATTATTTAGATTATAAGATTATTTATATTTATAGATTTATAGATACTTTAGATTCATAGATTATTATGATTTATAGATCATTTAGATTTATAGATTATTTTGATTTATAGATTATTTAGATTTATAGATGTATAGATTATTTATATTTATAGATTTATAGATCATTTAGATTTATAGATTATTTAGATTTAAAGATTATTTAGATTCATAAATTTATAGATTATTTAGATTTATAGATTTATAGATCATTAAGATTTATAGATTATTTAGATTTATAGATTTATAGATTATTTAGATTTATAGATTTATAGATTATTTAGATTAATTTAGATTATTTAGATTTATAGATTTATAGATTATTTAGATTTATTGATAATTTAGATTTATAGATTTATAGATTATTTAGATTTATAGATTTATAGATTATTTAGATTTATAGATTATGTAGATGTATAGATTTATAGATTATTTAGATTTATTTAGATTATTTAGATTTATAGATTTATAGATTATTTAGATTAATAGATTAGTTAGATTTATGGATTCATAGATTATTTAGATTTATAGATTTATAGATTATTTAGATTTGTTTAGATTATTTAGATTTATAGATTTATAGATCATTTAGATTTATAGATTATTTAGATTTATAGATTTATAGATAATTTAGATTTATAGATCATTTAGATTTATAGATTATTAAGATATATAGATTCATAGATTATTTAGATTTATTTAGATTATTAAGATTTACAGATGTATAGATTTTTTAGATTTATAGATTATTTAGATTTATAGATTTATAGATTATTAAGATTTATAGATTTATAGATTATTTATATTTCTAGATTATTTAGATTAATAGATTTATAGATTATTTAGATTTATAGATTATTTAGATTTATAGATTTATAGATTATTAAGATTTATAGATTTATAGATTTATAGATTTATAGATTATTTAGATTTATAGATTAATAGATTTTTTAGATTTATAGATTATTTAGATTCATAGATTATTTAGATTTATAGATCATTTAGATTTATAGATTATTTACATTTATAGATTTATAGATTATTTAGATTTATAAATTCTTTAGATTTATAGATCTATAGATTATTTAGATTTATAGATTATTTAGATTTATAGATTTATAGATTATTTAGATTTATAGATTATTTATATTTATAGATTTATAGATCATTTAGATTCATAGATTATTATGATTTATAGATCATTTAGATTTATAGATTATTTTGATTTATAGATTATTTAGATTTATAGATTTAAAGATTATTTATATTTATAGATTTATAGATCATTAAGATTTATAGATTATTTAGATTTAAAGATTATTTAGATTTATAAATTTATAGAATATTTAGATTTATAGATTTATAGATCATTAAGATTTATAGATGATTTAGATTTATAGATTTATAGATTATTTAGATTTATAGATTATGTAGATTTATAGATTTATAGATTATTTAGATTTATTTAGATTATTTGGATTTATAGATTTATAGATTATTTTGATTTATAGATTATTTAGATTTATAGATTCATAGATTATTTAGATTTATAGATTTATAGATTATTTAGATTTATTTAGATTATTAAGATTTATAGATTTATAGATCATTTAGATTTATAGATTATTTAGATTTATAGATTTATAGATTATTTAGATTTATAGATCATTTAGATTTATAGATTATTTAAATATATAGATTTATAAATTATTTAGATTTATTTAGATTATTAAGATTTATAGATTTATAGATCATTTAGATTTATAGATTTTTTAGATTTATAGATTCATAGATTATTGAGATGTATAGATTATTTAGATGTATAGATTCATAGATTATTTAGATTTATAGATTTATAGATTATTTAGATTTATAGATTATTTAGATTTATAGATTTATAGATTATTTATATTTATAGATTATTTCGATTCATAGATTTATAGATTATTTAGATTTATATAATATTAAGATTAATAGATTATTGGGATTTATAGATTTTTTATATTTATAGATTATTTTAATTTATAGATTATTTAGATTTATAGATTATTTAGATTTATAGATTATTTAGATTTATAGATTAATAGATTATTTAGATTTATAGATTTATAGAATATTTAGATTTATAGATTTATAGATCATTTAGATTTATAGATTTATAGATTATTTAGATTTATTTATTATTTAGATTTATAGATTCATAGATTATTTAGATTTATAGATTTATAGATTATTTAGATTTATAGAATCTTTAGATTTATAGATTTATAGATTATTTAGATTTATAGATTATTTAGATTTATAGATTATTTAGATTTATAGATTTATAGATTATTTAGATTTGTAGATTATTTAGATTTATAGATTTATAGATTATTTAGATTTATAGAATTATAGATTATTTAGATTTATAGATTATTAAAATTTATAGATTTATAGATCATTTAGATTTATAGATTATTAAGATTTATAGATTTATAGATTATTTAGATGTATATATTATTTAGATTAATAGATTTATAGATTATTTAGATTTATAGATTATTTAGATTTATAGATTTATAGATTATTAAGATTTATAGATTTATAGATCATTAAGATTTATAGATTATTTAGATTTATAGATATATAGATTATTTAGATTTATAGATTATTTAGATTCATAGATCTATAGATTATTTAGATTTATAGATTATTTAGATTTATAGATTATTTATATTTATAGATTCATAGATCATTTAGATTCATAGATTATTATGATTTATAGATCATTTAGATTTATAGATTATTTTGATTTATAGATTATTTAGGTTTATAGATTTATAGATTATTTATATTTATAGATTTATAGATCATTTTGATTTATAGATTATTTAGATTTAAAGATTATTTAGATTTATAAATTTATAGATTATTTAGAATTATTTAGATTATTAAGATTTATAGATTTATAGATTATTTAGATTTGTAGATTATTTAGATTTATAGATTCATAGATTATTTAGATTTATAGATTTATAGATCATTAAGATTTATTTAGATTATTTAGATTTATAGATTTATAGATCATTTAGATTTATAGATTATTTATATTTATAGATTTATAGATCATTAAGATTTATAGATTATTTAGATTTAAAGATTATTCATATTTATAAATTCATAGATTATTTAGATTTATTTAGATTATTTAGATTTATAGATTTATAGATTATTTAGATTTATAGATTTTTTAGATTTATAGATTCATAGATTATTTAGATTTATAGATTTATAGATAATTTAGATTTATTTAGATTATTTAGATTCATAGATTTATAGATCATTTAGATTTATAAATTTATAGATTATTTAGATTTATTTAGATTATTTAGATTTATAGATTCATAGATTATTTAGATTTATAAATTTATAGATTATTTAGATTTATTTAGATTATTTAGATTTATGGATTTATAGATCATTTAGATTTATTTAGATTATTAAGATTTATAGATCATTTAGATTTATAGATTTATAGATTATTTAGATTTATAGATCATTTAGATTTATAGATTTTTTAGATTTATAGAGTCATAGATTATTTAGATTTATAGATTTTTTAGATTTATAGATTTATAGATTATTTAGATTTATAGATTGTTTAGATTCATAGATTCATAGATTATTTAGATTTATAGATTTATAGATTATTTAGATTTATAGATTATTTAGATTTATAGATTTATAGATCATTTAGATTCATAGATTTTTTAGATTTATAGATATATAGATTTTTTAGATTTATAGATTTATAGATTATTTAGATTTATTTAGATTATTTAGATTTATAGATTTATAAATTATTTAGATTTATAGATCATTTATATTTATAGATTATTTATATTTATTGATTATTTAGATTTATGGATTTATAGATTATTTAGATTTATAGATTATTTAGATTTATAGATTTATAGATTATTTAGATTTATAGATTTATAGATTATTTAGATTTATTTAGATTATTTAGATTTATAGATTTATAGATTATGTAGATTTATAGATTATTTAGATTTATAGATTTATAGATGTTTTAGATTTATAGATTTATAGATTATTTAGATTTATTTAGATTATTTAAATTTATAGATTTATAGATTTATAGATTATTTATATTTATAGATTATTTAGATTTATAGATTATTTATATTTATAGATTATTTAGATTTATAGATTTATAGATCATTTACATTTATAGATTATTAAGGTTTATAGATTTATAGATTATTTTGATTTATAGATTTATAGATTATTTAGATTTATTTAGATTATTTAGATTTATAGATTTATAGATTATTTAGATTTATAGATTATTTAGATTTATAGATTTATTGATTATTTAGATATATAGATTATTTAGATTTTTAGATTTATAGATTATTTAGATTTATAGATCATTTATATTTATAGATTAATTAGATTTATAGATTTATAGATTATTTAGATTGATAGATTTATAGATTATTAAGATTTATAGATTTATAGATTATTTAGATTTATAGATTATTTAGATTTATAGATTATTTAGATTTATAGATTATTTAGATTTATAGATTTATAGATTATTTAGATTCATAGATTATTTAGATTTATAGATTTATAGATTATTTAGATTTATAGATTATTTAGATTTATAGATCTATAGATTATTTAGATGTATAGATTATTTAGATTTATAGATTTATAGATTATTTAGATTTATAGATTATTTATATTTATAGATTTATAGATCATTTAGATTCATAGATTATTATGATTTATAGATCATTTAGATTTATAGATTATTTTGATTTATAGATTATTTAGATTTATAGATTTATAGATTATTTATATTTATAAATTTATAGATCATTTAGATTTATAGATTATTTAGATTTATAGATTTATAGATTATTTAGATTTATAGAATTATAGATCATTAAGATTTATAGATGATTTAGATTTATAGATTTATAGATTATTTAGATTTATAGATTTATAGATTATTTAGATTTATATAGATTATTTAGATGTATAGATTTATAGATTATTTAGATTTATAGATTATGTAGATTTATAGATTTATAGATTATTTAGATTTATAGATGTATAGATTATTTAGATTTATAGATTATGTAGATTTATAGATTTATAGATTATTTAGATTTATTTAGATTATTTAGATTTATAGATTCATAGATTATTTAGATTTATAGATTATTTAGATTTATAGATTCATAGATTATTTCGATTTATAGATTTATAGATTATTTAGATTTGTGTAGATTTATAGATTTATAGATTTATAGATTATTTAGATTTATAGATTATTTAGATTTATAGATTTATAGATTATTTAGATTTATAGATTATTTAGATTTATAGATTTATAGATTATTTAGATGTATAGATTTATAGATTATTTATATTTATAGATTATTTAGATTTATTGATTTATAGATTATTTAGATTTATAGATTATTTAGATTTATAGATTTATAGATTATTTAGATTTATAGATTTATAGATTATTTAGATTTATAGATTTATAGATTATTTAGATTTATTGATTTATAGATTATTTAGATTTATAGATTATTTAGATTTATAGATTTATAGATTATTTAGATTTATAGATTTATAGATTATTTAGATTTATTGATTTATAGATTATTTTGATTTATAGATTATTTAGATTTATAGATTTATAGATTATTTATATTTATAGATTTATAGATCATTTAGATTTATAGATTATTTAGATTTATAGATTTATAGATTATTTAGATTTATAGAATTATAGATCATTAAGATTTATAGATGATTTAGATTTATAGATTTATAGATTATTTAGATTTATAGATTTATAGATTATTTAGATTTATTTAGATTATTTAGATGTATAGATTTATAGATTATTTAGATTTATAGATTATGTAGATTTATAGATTTATAGATTATTTAGATTTATAGATGTATAGATTATTTAGATTTATAGATTATGTAGATTTATAGATTTATAGATTATTTAGATTTATTTAGATTATTTAGATTTATAGATTCATAGATTATTTAGATTTATAGATTATTTAGATTTATAGATTCATAGATTATTTCGATTTATAGATTTATAGATTATTTAGATTTGTGTAGATTTATAGATTTATAGATTTATAGATTATTTAGATTTATAGATTATTTAGATTTATAGATTTATAGATTATTTAGATTTATAGATTATTTAGATTTATAGATTTATAGATTATTTAGATGTATAGATTTATAGATTATTTATATTTATAGATTATTTAGATTTATTGATTTATAGATTATTTAGATTTATAGATTATTTAGATTTATAGATTTATAGATTATTTAGATTTATAGATTTATAGATTATTTAGATTTATAGATTTATAGATTATTTAGATTTATTGATTTATAGATTATTTAGATTTATAGATGATTTAGATTTATAGATTTATATATTATTTAGATTTATAGATTGTTTAGATTTATATATTATTTAGATTTATAGAGATTTATGAAGATTATGGAACATGCTGCTGTTGTTATTGTTGTTGAGCATCATTCAAATGATTATTGTTTGCATCCGTTCCCCGATATCTTTCTAGTTGTAATTCTTTCTAGAAAGTCATTAGGGACTTATGGGAGGAATACGTGAAGATTACCAACATCCCTAAGTAAAAGTATTCTTGTGGAATGAACTGGATTCGAACTTGGAACACCCAGACTGTCAGTCCATATCGTTAACCCCTTAGCAACCACTTCTTGTCTGCTTTTGCTGCTTAAAATCATCAATAAAAAGCTTCTTCTCATTGAGTGACACAATTCACCGGGTACATGGTAACCCAATCATCAGTCTCTCAGATTTTGTTGGTCTGTATACTTTCATATACAATTGTTGATCTGTATACTTTCATATACAATTATTGGTTTGTATACTTTCATATACAATTGTTGGTCTGTATACTTTTATATACAATTGTTGGTCTGTATACTTTCATATACAATTGTTGGTCTGTATACTTTCACAATATTTCTCTACCATGATTCTCATTCTGTCATGACATCATAGATCTTCAGCAACTCCGGACATGCGTTTAGTCCCATATTTCCATCAATCGCAGCAGTAAACGAGGTAATTAAAAGACTAAGCTGAGATATACAGAAACTACTCAGACACAGTATCACAACTTGGGTGATGCTATGATTCTTACTTTCCTTAAAAAGGAGAAAAAATAGAAATAACAAATTTTCGAGGTAAAATTAAAATTGTAGCCAAAATGATTTATAAATCTCACGAAGAATAAAATCTTTATTATGGCTGTTAGTACAGTAGTCAAAAACATGTAAATAATGTCAGGAAGTTTCATGAAGATATTAGATTATTTGCATATTTTTGCAAGTAAACAATATATATAGTCAAGATAAGCTATAAAGTTAAGAGCAATCACTTAAATATAGACACATTGGTCAAATGGAAAAATTATAATGCAAAATAAATTCCTTCATTTTTCCTGATTTATTTAAAAAAAATGTTTGTAGATGTTTGCCAGTGAAAAATTAAAAAATTTTCATGAAAAACGAACCAACAAATGCTGGTGATTTCTATGTAACATCCAAAGAGAGTCTGTTTAAACTTTAGCTCAACTCAGCAATAGATTTTGTTTAATTTTTAAGGATGTCAAACTGCTTATTACAGTCCAGCAGATGTGGCCATTGTTATAATGTTGCATGCAATGTCAGAAGCGGAAATTGTCTGGAAGGATGCATTTCTGGTTATACTGAAGACAAGTGTGACATTACTGACATTAAACGTTGGTGTTTTGATTATGTAAAAATGTGATTATTGTGATTACTATTTTGAACATCTTTCACGTGAGACGACTATTACATGTGTAGGTACAACTAATGTAATATTTATTAGTGAAAACTGTGGGCTCAATAGTTCAAGGTCAACTGAGGCTTCTGAATTTTTTAAAAATTCAATTTTCACCCCAAACAAGGCACAGTGCAACTTTGAAGTAGGGGGCTACTATCGGGGACATAAGTTGCAGGGGTATTATGAAGGGAGATGAGTAGCAAGATGTTTGTTCATATTTCACTTGAACTTCTGTATATCAGTACAGTTGGGAAAGCAGAATCCCGGAAGTCTAGTCTAGCAGTTCTGGGGAAGAAACTATTAGAGTAGAAGGCCTTCTTACACCTAGGGATCTCTTCTGTGAAGGGGTGGGATTGAGTTGCTTATCGGGTTTGTTGGGAGTATTTATGTCTAGGGGGTACAAGTGCTTGTAGTTCATCAGAGCATTTACCATTTAAGTACTTGTAGAATGGGCAGAGGGATGAACATTTCGTCGATGGGACAGAGGCTGAAGGCTAGATGACAGTTCTGGACTTATCAGGTTGGCGACTCTCTTTTGAACCCTGTTCAGGAGTGAGAGACAAGTAGCAGATGCACCAGTAGAAAAGGTTTCTTGTAATTATTGAAGGAAACAAGTTTAGTCTTGGCAACATTGAATGTGACCATCCATTTTTGTCCTCATTCCACTACAGATTTGAAGTCATCCTTTAGTGTTTTTGCCATTTCCTTAGATATGTGTTCATTTGTTTTCCCCTCGTACCTGTTATAGAGAATAGTGTCATCAGCAAATATACCCATTTTAGAAACAATTTTATCCGGGAGGTCATTTATGAATATCAGGAATAATAAAGGTCAAAGGATAGACCCCTGAGGTACTCTCGCATTTATATCATATTGTTTGGATGTACGACTGTCGAACACAACTTGGATTTTTCTCCTACTTTAGAAGGATTTAATTACATTATGTATTCTTCCAGTGATGCTATATGATCTAATTTTCCTTAGAAGACAATCGTGGCATACCCTGTCAAAAGCCTTAGATATATCGGGGGTTACTGCTCTACCCTCCCCTGTTTTGTCCAGTGAACGGTATATACGTTCAGAGATTACAGTTAGGATATCTGCTGTGGAACGGGCTTGCCTAAATCCATATTGCTTGTCGGTCAGGAGTTTAGCAACTGTACGGTGATGGACTAGAGCTTGATTAATTAAGGACTCAAATATTTTGGTGAAAAGCAGGAGAAGGCTAATGGGACGATAATTTAATAGGTCAGTTCTTTCCTAGAATTCTTGAAAACTAGTATCACAGAAGCGGTTTTCCAGCAGTCAGGAAAGCAAGATTCGTTAAATTCACTATACATCAATATTCACCTCAGATTTTGGTAGAAGAATATGGTAAGCGAGTTTCTTAAATCTCAATAGTGCAGCTTGATTTGGCTAAGGATAACTTTAATGTCAGAGCAAAGCTTGAAGAAAAAATCCTCCTGGTAATACAAGTGTATTAATATCTGTAACGTAAAAATCTTACGTTCAGGTGGTGATGAAGTCGCTGAAGGCGTTTTTGATATTGCTTACGTTTTTAAAACATTTCTTATGAAAAAGTTTTTAAAACATTTCTTATGAAAAAGTGGTAGTCGGTGAGTGAGAGGGCTGGAGAGTATGGCAAATAATTTATAATATAGTAATAATTTTCCTTTTCTCTGAAAAATGTGCTATTTCTTCATCCGTTTGAAAGGGGGACAAAGAAATAAATCACTGTTTACGAGTCTCCCGTCCGCAGCTTGTAATAGGCTCTGTCACTCTTACACCGGTCTCCTTTCTCTGACAGGGTTAACGTCTTCAAGAAATGTTGTTTTTTGAGACACAATTTCAACCTCTCAATAAAGGCCTTAGGGACGGTTGAGAATTTTACGTCGCTCGCTGAGTCCGATAGAATTCCAAAAAAACAGGACTTCACTGTCCGAAGTCTTCTTTGGAATTCATTTGAAAATATGGAAGAAAGATTTCTGGAATTCACTTCACAGCCCAACTAATCGGCGTTAAGCAATGCTGATGGCTACCAAGAAAAAAGGGAAGTCATTAACAGAGAGAGAGAGAGAGAGAGAGAGAGAGAGAGAGAGAGAGAGAGAGAGAGAGAGAGAGAGAGTGACAGTGACAGTGAGATTACACCAACTAAACGATGTGAACAGTAGTCTGAATAATCCAAATAATAAGAGATAGGTGAGTTTGGAAGTAATTTTTTAAAAGCCGTCCAACATATGTGAGCATGTAAAACAGATGATGATGATGATGATGGTGATGATGATGATGATTTAGTTGCCTCAATTTTATAAAATTCATTTTCATTTATGTTTTTCAATAATTCTAATAAATTTCAACATTTTCTTATAAGGATGTCCGACTGGTTATTACGGTCCAAAATGCCTAAGCAAATGTGGTAATTGTTACAATGTTGCATGCAATGTTATTAGCGGATATTGTCCGGAGGGATGCATTTCTGGTTATACTGGAAGCAAGTGTGACGCCGTTGTAAATACAGGTTGGTAAAAGAATAATCGTTTTATCATGGATTGTTTTGATCATGTGACTATTTTATCTTAAAACTTTAAAAAGTAGGCATGTTGCTTTGTGAAAATATTTCCATTTATTCCATTTTGTTTGCTGCATGTAACAATTGTGTGGCATTTAAAAACGAAGTGAAATACTCTTTTGCAGCTAAGTTGGTTTAAAATATAAATGAGAATTTAATGTTTCATACTGAAAAAAGACAGAAGATGTAGGATCACCAGCTTTGAAAAGTGTGTGCATGCGAAAGATGTTTTTTTTTTTTACATAGGCATCACCACATTATCAAGGGCAAGAGGCCACTCAAGGATAAGGGTTAAAGAGTATACAGTAGAAATTGGACAATATAATAATCGTTAGTAATGAAAATTCGGTAAATTTGATAACTTATATGGAACGGCTAATCAAGAACTTATTTACGTTAGACTTGAAGACAACCACATTGTAGTCAGCCGGAAAGCAGGAAAACGGAAGACAATTCCACAGGCGTGCAGTTCTAAGAAAGAAGCTTTGTTCATGGAATCTACGTTTAGGTTTAGGCACAGATAAAGAGTGAAGGGAATTATTGATAGTGTTTACAGCTAGACGAGTGTTTCTTGTGAAAGTTAGGCAAGTGGGGACCTTAGACTGAAGCTCAGTCGAACACTTTCCATGAAAATAACGATACATCAGAGACAAACTCGCAAGATCTCTTCTGTGAGATAGAGGTTGCAGGGAAGAGAAAAGGAGATCTCCTACGAGGCTACGAAGTCTATTTTGAACTCTATCAAGGCAGGACAAGTCCTTTCTAGCAGCTCCTGCCCGGATGTGGCAACAGTATTCCATCCTTGGACGTACCGGGTTCTTATAGATAGAGAATGGCATCAGCAGTGAGATATCTACCGGATCGATAGAAAGATCCCACCATTTTTCCAGCGGCCTTGGCAACAGATTTGATGTACGTGTTCCATTTAAGATCAGGAGTAATGGTCAAGCCCAGAAGCTTGTCAAAACTTGAGGCCTCCTGAAGACGAGAGCCATTCATTTCAATTGATGCCAGATGTGGATCAGAATGTTGATGATGTAAAGAGAGAAGCTTGGTTTTAGATGCATTAAAAGTAACCAGCCACTCCTTTCCCAATTGTACCACGTGCTCAAGATCAGAGGAGAGAGAATTGGAGAGAACTTGGTCGTTTACTGTCTTAGATGTGTTACCATAAATGGTAGTGTCGTCAGCATAAATGTCTACAAATGATGTAAGGATGTGATTTGGAAGATCATTAATGTAGATCAGGAAAAGAGTTGGGCCCAGGATGGACCCCTGCGGGACACCGGAATTAATACTGTGAGCTTCTGATTTTTGCCCCTCAACTACTATTCTTATGAACCTATCAGAAAGAAATGATTTAATAATTGAGAAGACATTTCCAGCTATACCATAGCTAGAGATCTTATGAAGTAAACCTTTATGCCATACCCTATCAAAGGCCTTAGATATGTCAAGAGCAATTGCCCTAGAAAGGTCGCCTCCATCGAGAGATTTGCTAATCCTATGCGATATAACTGTAAGCACATCTGCTGTAGATCTAGCAGAACGGAAACCATATTGAGTGTCACTAAGAAGGTTGTTTTTGTTGAGATGGTTGATTACTTCTGTATTTAACACAGATTCCAGCAACTTACTCATGACACACAGGACACTTATTAGCCTGTACTCAGAGGGGATGAGCTATTACCTGAATTCTTAAATACAGGGAATACTGATGAAATTTTCCAGGGAGATGGGAAACTATTCTCCTTAAGACAACGTTTAAACAGTTTTGTAAGTATGGGCGCTAGTCCAGGTTGAAGTCTTTTGAGTACTATAATTGGAATACATTCAAAAAACTGTAATTTTGTTTGTCGGTCAAATCATGAAGCATCCATTTATCAAGTTTTTGTCTTTCCAATATCTCTCAAGTGGTTGAAAATCGTCGTATACGTTAGGTCATATTCAAAAGCAAGTTATCGAACAGTTGTACGTTGATTGGATTCGACTGAAACTCTTAATTGATCATTGTCAATATTTGATGGCCGATCACTACATACATCATGTTCAAGACTCTCGTACCAATCACAAAATTTCTGAAACCACCATTGTGGTCTGCGTTCAGTAATAGTTCCTCGGCCAAATGCTTCATTGATATCGTGAGCTGTTTCAGCAGCTTTCAGCCTAGCTTGAATTGAAATAAGAATATTGTGCGAGTTTGACCTTTTACCATATTGTATTTCTTGATAAAATCTTTGTATAGTGAACTTTGTTGTGTGACAAATCGGATTTCTTGATACAACCTGTGTAAGGTAAACCTTGTGCATATCGTCAGATTTTTCCGATAAGAGATTACACCAACTAAATGTTGTGAAAATAATACTTATGATGTGAACAGTAGTCTGAATAATCCAAATAATAAGAGATAGGAGAGTTTGGAAGTAATTTTTTAAAAGCCGTCCAACATATGTTAGCATGTAAAACAGATGATGATGATAATTATGATGATGATGGTGGTGATTATTTTGTTGCCTCAATTTTATAAAATTCATTTTCATTTATGTTTTTCAATAATTCTAATAAATTTCAACATTTACTTATAAGGATGTCCAACGGGTTATTACGGTCCAAAATGCCTAAGCAAATGTGGTAATTGTTATAACGTTGCATGCAATGTTATCAGCGGATATTGTCCGGAGGGATGCATTTCTGGTTATACTGGAAGCAAGTGTGACGTCGTTGTAAATACAGGTTGGTAAAAGAATAATCGTTTTATCATGAATTGATTGTTTTGATCATGTGACTATTTTATCTTAAAACTTTAAAAAGTAGGCATGTTGCTTTGTGAAAATATTTCCATTTATTCCATTTTGTTTGCTGCATGTAACAATTGTGTGGCATTTAAAAATGAAGTGAAATATTCTTTTGTTGCTACTCTGGTTTAAAATATAAATGAGAATTTAATGTTTCATACTGTAAAAAGGCAGAAGAAAATGTAGGATTACCGATTTGACGTGTGCCTTCATGAGAAAGATGTTATTGTTGTTGTTGTAATGATGATGATGATGATGATGATGATGATGTAGAAGAAGGAGAAGAAGAAGAAGAAGCAGAAGAAGAAGAACTTGAAACATCTTTCAAACAATGGACGAATAGATCATTAAATAATCTAAAAGCATTGGTAAAGAGTAAAACAATCAAAACCGAAGCAAATTCATCCCCCACGATTTTTTGATGTCCAAATTTTTCCAAATCCATTATCATTGGTGTTCTTTAATAATTCTAATCTGGTTTAAAATATAAATTAGAATTTAATGTTTCATACTGTAAAAAGACAGAAAAAAATGTAGGATTTTGAAGTGTGTGTGCATGAAAAAGGTGTTGTTGTTGATGTTGGTATTGATGATGATGATGATGATGATGATGATGATGACGATGTAGAAGAAGAAGAAGAAGAAGAAGAACATAAAGCATCTTAAAAAAAATTAACGAATTCATCATTAAATAATCTGAAAGTATTCGTAAAATGTAAAATAATCCAAACCAAAGCAAATTCTATTCTCAAAGATTTTACGATTTTATGCTGTCCAAATTTTTCAAAATCCATTATCATTGGTGTTCTTTAATAATTCTAGTTACACTTTTTTGGTTTATTCATAAGGATATCAAACTGGTTATTACAGTCGAAAATGCTTAAGCAAATGTGGCCATGCAATGTTAGAACCGGTGATTGTCTGCAGGGATGAACTTCTGGTTATACTGGAAGAAAGTGTGAGATTGCTGACATTAAAAGTTGGTGTCTTGATTATGTAAAAATGAGACTATTGCTATGACTATTTTGAACATCTTTCACATGAGACGACTATTACATGTGTATGTACAACTAATGTAATATTTATTCGTGAAAACTGTGGACTCAATAGTTCAAGTTCAACTGAAGCTTTTGAATTAAATATACGTCCAACATCTCTTGACCTCAGTTTTGGGTAGAATATATCAGTAACGTAAAAATCTTGCGTTCAGGTTGTGATGAAGTCGCTGAAAATGTTTTGATTTTGCTTAGATTTTTGAATCATTTCTTATGAAAAAGTTTTTAAAACATTTCTTATCAAAAAGTGGTAGTCGGTGAGTGAGAGGTCTGGAGAGTATGGCAGATGAGGCAGAGTTTTGTAGTCCAAAGTTTTCAACATCTGCAGGATTGGTTTAGCAACGTACAGTACGCATTGTCGTTAGGGGGAATTGTGCCTTTTCTGTTGACTAATAGTGTGTGTTGTTGAAGTTTCTGATGCATTTCATCCGTTTGTTGAGAATATTTCTCTGCCGTAATGGTTTAGTCTGCATTAAAAAAATTGTAATTTTGTTTGTCGGTCAAGTCATGAGGCATCCATTTATCAGGTTTTTGTCTTTCCAATATCTCTCAAGTGGTTGAAAATCGTCGTAGACGTTACGTCTTATTCAAAAACAAGTTATCGAACAGTTATACGTTGATTGGATTCGACTGAAACTCTTAATTGATCATTATCAATATTTGATGGCTAATCACTACATTCATCATGCTGAAGACTGTCGTACCAATCACAAAATTTCTGAACCACCATTGTGCTGTGCGTTCAGTATTAGTTCCTCAGCCAAATGCTTCACTGATATCGCGAGCTGTTTCAGCATTTTTCAGCCTAGATTGAATTTTAATAAGAAATTGTGCTCTTTTGCTCTTTTGCTATCTTATATTTCTTTATACAACCTGTGTGGAGTGAACTTTGTGCATATCGTAAGACTTTTCTGATCAGAGATTACACCAACTAAACGTTGTGAAAATAATACTTATGATGTGAACAGTAGTCTGAATAATCAAAATAATAAGAGATAGGTGAGTTTGGAAGTAATTTTTTAAAAGCCGTCCAACATATGTGACCATGTAAAAAAGATGATGATGAGGAGGAGGATGATGATGATGATTTAGTTTTATCATGAATTGATTGTTTTGATCATGTGACTATTTTATCTTAAAACTTTAAAAAGTAGGCATGTTGCTTTGTGAAAATATTTCCATTTATTCCATTTTGTTTGCTGCATGTAACAATTGTGTGGCATTTAAAAACGAAGTGAAATATTCTTTTGAAGCTAAGTTGGTTTACAATATAAATGAGAATTTAATGTTTCATACTGAAAAAAAGACAGAAGATGTAGGAGTACGGGCTTTGACGTGTGCCTTCATGAGAAAGATATTGTTGTTGGTGTTGTAATTATTAATAATGATGATGATGATGATGATGATGATGATGATGAGTAGGATGATGATGTTATGATGATGATGATGATGATGATGTAAAAGAAGAAGAAGAAGAAGAAGAAGAAGAATAACAACATAAAGCATCTTTAAAAAAAATTAGCGAATAGATCATTAAATAATCTGAAAGCATTCGTAAAATGTAAAATAATCAAAACCAAATCTAAATTCTTAAATATTTTACGATTTTATGCTGTCCAAATTTTTCAAAATCCATTATCATTGGTGTTCTTTAATAATTCCAGTTACACATTTTTGTTTTATTCCTAAGGATATCAAACTGTTTATTACGGTCCAAAACCCTTAAGCAGATTTGGCTATTGTCATAATGCTACATTTTCATTTATGTTTTTCAATAATTCTAATAATTTTCAACATTTACTTATAAGGATGTCCAACGGGTTATTACGGTCCAAAATGCCTAAGCAAATGTGGTAATTGTTACAATGTTGCATGCAATGTTATCAGCGGATATTGTCCGGAGGGATGCATTTCTGGTTATACTGGAAGCAAGTGTGACGTCGTTGTAAATACAGGTTGGTAAAAGAATAATCGCTTTATCATGAATTGATTGTTTTGATCATGTGACTATTTTATCTTAAAACTTTAAAAAGTAGGCATGTTGCTTTGTGAAAATATTTCCATTTATTCCATTTTGTTTGCTGCATGTAACAATTGTGTGGCATTTAAAAACGAAGTGAAATACTCTTTTGCAGCTAATCTGGTTTAAAATATAAATGAGAATTTGATGTTTCATACTGTAAAAAGACAGAATATGTAGGATTACGGGCTTTGACGTGTGCCTTCATGAGAAAGATGTTATTGTTGTTGTTGTTGTAATGATCATGATGATGATGTAGAAGAAGAAGAAGAAGAAGAAGAAGAATGAAGAAGAAGAAGAAGAAGAAGAAGAAGAAGCAGAAGAAGAAGAACTTGAAACATCTTTCAAACAATGGACGAATAGATCATTAAATAATCTTAAAGCATTGGTAAAGAGTAAAACAATCAAAACCGAAGCAAATTCATCCCCCACGATTTTTTGATGTCCAAATTTTTCCAAATCCATTATCATTGGTGTTCTTTAATAATTCTAATCTGGTTTAAAATATAAATTAGAATTTAATGTTTCATACTGTAAAAAGACAGAAAAAAATGTAGGATTTTGAAGTGTGTGTGCATGAAAAAGGTGTTGTTGTTGATGTTGGTATTGATGATGATGATGATGATGATGATGATGATGATGATGATGATGACGATGTAGAAGAAGAAGAAGAAGAAGAATAACATAAAGCATATTAAAAAAAAAAAAGAACGAATTCATCATTAAATAATCTGAAAGCATTCGTAAAATGTAAAATAATCCAAACCAAAGCAAATTCTATTCTCAAATATTTTACGATTTTATGCTGTCCAAATTTTTCAAAATCCATTATCATTGGTGTTCTTTAATAATTCTAGTTACACTTTTTTGGTTTATTCATAAGGATATCAAACTGGTTATTACAGTCGAAAATGCTTAAGCAAATGTGGCTATTGTCATAATGCTACATGCAATGCTAGAACCGGAGATTGTCTAGAGATGTACACTTCTGGTATACTGGAAGCAAGTGTGACATTGCTGACATTAAAAGTTGGTGTCTTGATTATGTAAAAATGTTACTATTGTGATGACTATTTTGAACATCTTTCACATGAGACGACCAATACATGTGTAGGTACAACTAATGTAATATTTATTAGTGAAAACTGTTGACTCAATAGTTCAATTCAACTGAGGCTTCTGAATTAAATATACGTCCAACATCCAGTTCTCTTGACCTCAGTTTTGGGTAGAAGAATATTGTAGGCGAGTTTCTTAAATCTCAATAGTGCAGTTTGATTACGCTAAGGATAACTCTAATATCAGTGCAAAGCTTGAAGAAAAATACCTCTAGTAATACAAGTGTATTAATGCCAGTAACGTAAAAATCTTGCGTTCTGGTTTTGATGATGTCGCTGAAAACGTTTTTGATATTGCTTAGATTTTTTAATCATTTCTTATGCAGAAAGTTGTCGAGACACTTGAAAAAGTGGTAGTCGGTGAGTGAGAGGTCTGGAGAGTATGGCAGATGAGGCAGAGTTTTGTAGCCCAATTTTTCAACTTCTGATTTGTTTAGCAACGTGCAGCACGCATTGTTTTTCGGGGGAATTGTGCCTTTTCTATTGACTAATACTGTGTGTTGTTGTTGAAGTTTCTGATGCATTTCATCCATTTTTTGATAATATTTCTCTGTCGTAATTGTTTAGTCTGCATTCAAAAAACTGTAATTTTGTTTGTCGTTCAAGTCATGAGGCATTCATTTATCAGGTTTTTGTCGTCTTTCCAATATCTCTTACGTGGTTGGAAATCCTCGTATACGTTACGGCTTATTAAAAAACAATTCATGGAACAGCTGTACGTTGATTGAATTCGATCAAGACTCTTAATTGATCATTGTCAATATTTGATGGCTGATCACTACATTCATCATGCTGAAGACTGTCGTACCAATGACAAAATTTCTGAAACCACCATTGTGCTGTGCGTTCAATAGTAGTTCCTCGGCCAAATGCTTCATTGATATCACGAGCTGTTTCAGCAGCTTTCAGCCTAGATTGAATTGATATAAGAAAATTGTGCGAATTTGATCTTTTGCTATCTTATATTTCTTGATACAACCTGTGTAGAGTGAAACTTGTGCATATCGTCAGACTTTTCCGATCAGAGATTACACCAACTAAACGTTGTGAAAATAATACTTATGATGTGAACAGTAGTCTGAATAATCAAAATAATAAGAGATAGGTGAGATTGGAAGTAATTTTTTAAAAGCCGTCCAACATATGTGAGCATGTAAAACAGATGATGATGATGATGATGATGATGATGATGATGATGATGATGATGATGATTATTTAGTTGCCTCAATTTTATAAAATTCATTTTCATTTATATTTTTCAATAATTCTAATAATTGTCAACATTTACTTATAAGGATGTCCAACGGGTTATTACGGTCCAGAATGCCTAAGCAAATGTGGTAATTGTTACAATGTTGCATGCAATGTTATCAGCGGATATTGTCCGGAGGGATGCATTTCTGGTTATACTGGAAGCAAGTGTGACGTCGTTGTAAATACAGGTTGGTAAAAGAATAATCGTTTTATCATGAATTGATTGTTTTGATCATGTGACTATTTTATCTTAAAACTTTAAAAAGTAGGCATGTTGCTTTGTGAAAATATTTCCATTTATTCCATTTTGTTTGCTGCATGTAACAATTGTGTGGCATTTAAAAACGAAGTGAAATACTCTTTTGCTGCTAATCTGGTTTACAATATAAATGAGAATTTAATGTTTCATACTGAAAAAAGACAGAAGATGTAGGATTACGGGCTTTGACGTGTGCCTTCATGAGAAAGATGTTGTTGTTGTTGTTGTTGTAATTATTGATGATGATGATGATGATGATGATGATGATGATGATGATGATAATGATGATGACGATGTAGAAGAAGAAGAAGAAGAAGAAGACGAAGAAGAAGAAGAAGAATATCATAAAGCATCTGTAAAAAAATGGACGAATAGATCATTAAATAATCTGAAAACATTCGTAAAAAGTAAAATAATCAAAACCAAAGCAAATTCTATCCTCAAAGATTTTACGATTTTTTGCTGTCCAAATTTTTCAAAATCCATTATCATTGGTGTTCCTTAAAAATTCTAGTTACACATTTGTGTTTTATTTATAAGGATGCCAAACTGGTTATTACGGACAAAAATGCTTAAGCAAATGTGGCCATTGTCATAATGCTACATGCAATTTTAGAACCGGGGATTGTATGGGGCGATGTACTTCTGGTTATACTGGAAGCAAGTGTGACATTGCTGACATTAAAAGTTGGTGTCTTGATTATGTAAAAATGAGACTATTGTGATGACTATTTTGAACATCTTTCACATGAGACGACCAATACATGTGTAGGTACAACTAATGTAATATTTATTAGTGAAAACAGTTGACTCAATAGTTCATTTCAACTGAGGCTTCTGAATTAAATGTACGTCCAACATCCAGTTGTCTTGACCTCAGTTTTGGGTAGAAGAATAAGGTAGGCGAGTTTCTTAAATCTCAATAGTGCAGTTTGATTACGCTAAGGATAACTCTAATATCAGTGCAAAGCTTGCAGAAAAATACCTCCGGTAATACAAGTCTATTAATGCCAGTAACGTAAAAATCTTGCGTTCTGGTTTTGATGATGTCGCTGAAAACGTTTTTGATATTGCTTAGATTTTTTAATCATTTCTCATGCAGAAAGTTGTCGAGACACTTGAAAAAGTGGTAGTCGGTGAGTGAGAGGTCTGGAGAGTATGGCAGATGAGGCAGAGTTTTGTAGCCCAATTTTTCAACTTCTGATTTGTTTAGCAACGTGCAGCACGCATTGTTTTTCGGGGGAATTGTGCCTTTTCTATTGACTAATACTGTGTGTTGTTGTTGAAGTTTCTGATGCATTTCATCCATTTGTTGATAATATTTCTCTGCCGTAATGGTTTAGTCTGCATTCAAAAAACTGTAATTTTGTTTGTCGTTCAAGTCATGAGGCATTCATTTATCAGGTTTTTGTCTTTCCAATATCTCTTACGTGGTTGGAAATCCTCGTATACGTTACGGCTTATTAAAAAACAATTCATGGAATAGCTGTATGTGGATTGAATTCAACCAAGACTCTTAATTGATCATTGTCAATATTTGATGGCTGATCACTACATTCATCATGCTGAAGACTGTCGTACCAATGACAAAATTTCTGAAACCACCATTGTGCTGTGCGTTCAGTAGTAGTTCCTCGGCCAAATGCTTCATTGATATCGCGTGCTGTTTCAGCATTTTTCAGCCGAGATTGAATATTAATAAGAAAATTGTGCGAAGATTTCTGGAATTCACTTCACAGCCCAACCAATCGGCGTTAAGCAATGCTGATGGCTACCAAGAAAAAAGGGAAGTCATTAACAGAGAGAGAGAAGGAGAGAGGGACAGAGAGGAGAGAGAGAGAGAGAGAGAGAGAGAGAGAGAGAGAGAGAGAGAGAGAGAGAGAGAGAGAGTGACAGTGAGATTACACCAACTAAACGTTGTGAAAATAATACTTATGATGTGAACAGTAGTCTGAATAATCCAAATAATAAGAGATAGGTGAGTTTGGAAGTAATTTTTTAAAAGCCGTCCAACATATGTGAGCATGTAAAACAGATGATGATGATGAGGATGATGGTGATGATGATGATGATTTAGTTGCCTCAATTTTATAAAATTCATTTTCATTTATGTTTTTCAATAATTCTAATAAATTTCAACATTTTCTTATAAGGATGTCAAACGGGTTATTACGGTCCAAAATGCCTAAGCAAATGTGGTAATTGTTACAATGTTGCATGCAATGTTATCAGCGGATATTGTCCGGAGGGATGCATTTCTGGTTATACTGGAAACAAGTGTGACGTCGTTGTAAATGCAGGTTGGTAAAAGAATAATCGTTTTATCATGAATTGATTGTTTTGATCATGTGACTATTTTATTTAAAACTTTAAAAAGTAGGCATGTTGCTTTGTGAAAATATTTCCATTTATTCCATTTTGTTTGCTGCATGTAACAATTGTGTGGCATTTAAAAATGAAGTGAAATGCTCTTTTGCTGCTACTCTGGTTTAAAATATAAATGAGAATTTAGTGTTTCATACTGAAAAAATGACAGAAGATGTAGGATTACCAGCTTTGAAGTGTGTGTGCATGAGACAGATTGTTTTTTTTCTTTTTTTACATAGGCATCACCACATTATCAAGGCCAAGAGGCCACTCAAGGATAAGGGTTAAAGAGTATACAGTAGAAATTGGACAATATAATAATCGTTAGTAATGAAAATTCGGTAAATTTGATAACTTATATGGAACGGCTCATCAAGAACTGATTTACGTTAGACTTGAAGACAACCACATTGTAGTCAGCCGGAAAGCAGGAAAATGGAAGACAATTCCACAGGCGTGCAGTTCTAAGAAAGAAGCTTTGTTCATGGAATCTACGTTTAGGTTTAGGCACAGATAAACGGTGAGGGGAATTATTGATAGTGTTTACAGCTAGACGAGTGTTTTTTGTGAAAGTTAGGAGAGCGGGGGACCATAGATTGAAGCTCAGTCGAACACTTTCCATGAAAATAACGATACATCAGAGACAAACTCGCAATATTTCTTCTGTGAGATAGAGGTTGCAGGGAAAAGAAAAAGGCATCTTCTACGAGGCTACGAAGTCTATTTTGAACTCTATCAAGGCAGGACAGGTCCTTTCTAGCAGCTCCTGCCGAGATGTGGCAACAGTATTCCATCCTTGGACGTACCTGGCTCTTATATAGATAGAGAATTGCATC
Organism: Euprymna scolopes; assembly: GCF_053919585.1. Lineage (NCBI taxonomy): Eukaryota > Metazoa > Mollusca > Cephalopoda > Sepiida > Sepiolidae > Euprymna > Euprymna scolopes. Next base: position 94,582,368 of record NC_136487.1, read on the forward strand.
AGCAGTGAGATATCTACCGGATCGATTGAAAGATCCCACCATTTTTCCAGCGGCCTTGGCAACAGATTTGATGTACGTGTTCCATTTAAGATCAGGAGTAATGGTCAAGCCCAGAAGCTTGTCAAAACTTGAGGCCTCCTGAAGACGCGAGTCATTCATTTCAATTGATGCCAGATGTGGATCAGAATGTTGATGATGTAACGAGAGAAGCTTGGTTTTAGATGCATTAAAAGTAACCAGCCACTCCTTTCTCCATTGTACTACATGCTCAAGATCAGAGGAGAGAGAATTGGAGAGAACTTGGTCGTTTACTGTCTTAGATGTGTTACCATAAATGGTATTGTCGGCAGCATAAATGTCTACAAATGATGTAAGGATGTGATTTGGAAGATCATTAATGTAGATCAGGAAAAGAGTTGGGCCCAGGATGGACCCTTGCGGGACACCTGCATTAATACTGTGAGCTTCTGATTTTTGCCCCTCAACTACTATTCTTATGAACCTATCGGAAAGAAATGATTTAATAATTGAGAAGACATTTCCAGCTATACCATAGCTAGAGATCTTATGAAGTAAACCTTTATGCCATACCCTATCAAAGGCCTTAGATATGTCAAGAGCAATTGTCCTAGAAAGGTCGCCTCCGTCGAGAGATTTGCTAATCCTATGAGATATAACTGTAAGCACATCTGCTGTAGATCTAGCAGAACGGAAACCATATTGAGTGTCACTAAGAAGATTATTTTTGTTGAGATGGTTGATTACTTCTGTATTTAACACAGATTCCAGCAACTTACTCATGACGCACAGGAGACTTATTGGCCTGTACTCAGAGGGGGGATGAGCGATTACCTGAATTCTTAAATACAGGGCATACTGATGAAATTTTCCAGGGAGATGGGAAACTATTCTCCTTAAGACAACGTTTAAACAGTTTTGTAAGTATGGGCGCTAGTCCAGGTTGAAGTTTTTTGAGTACTATAATTGGAATACATTCAAAAAACTGTAATTTTATTTGTCGGTCAAATCATGAAGCATCCATTTATCAAGTTTTTGTCTTTCCAATATCTCTCAAGTGGTTGAAAATCGTCGTATACGTTAGGTCATATTCAAAAGCAAGTTATTGAACAGTTGTACGTTGATTGGATTCGACTGAAACTCTTAATTTATCATTGTCAATATTTGATGGCCGATCACTACATACATCATGTTCAAGACTCTCGTACCAATCACAACATTTAAATGTAAGGTGAACCTTGCGCATATCGTCTGATTTTTCCGATCAGAGATTACACCAACTAAACGTGAACAGTAGTCTTTATAATTCAAATAATAAGAGATAGTTGCCTCAATTTTATAAAATTCATTTTTATTTATGTTTTTCAATAATTCTAATAAATTTCTACATTTACTTATAAGGATGTCCGACTGGTTATTACGGTCCAAAATGCCTAAGCAAATGTGGTAATTGTTACAATGTTGCATGCAATGTTATCAGCGGATATTGTCCGGAGGGATGCATTTCTGGTTATACTGGAAGCAAGTGTGACGTCGTTGTAAATACAGGTTGGTAAAAGAATAATCGTTTTATCATGGATTGTTTTGATCATGTGACTATTTTATCTTAAAACTTTAAAAAGTAGGCATGTTGCTTTGTGAAAATATTTCCATTTATTCCATTTTGTTTGCTGCATGTAACAATTGTGTGGCATTTAAAAACGAAGTGAAATACTCTTTTGCAACTAATCTGGTTTAAAATATAAATGAGAATTTGATGTTTCATACTGTAAAAAGACAGAATATGTAGGATTACGGGCTTTGACGTGTGCCTTCATGAGAAAGATGTTATTGTTGTTGTTGTAATGATCATGATGATGATGTAGAAGAAGAAGAAGAAGAAGAAGAATGAAGAAGAAGAAGAAGAAGAAGAAGAAGAAGCAGAAGAAGAAGAACTTGAAACATCTTTCAAACAATGGACGAATAGATCATTAAATAATCTTAAAGCATTGGTAAAGAGTAAAACAATCAAAACCGAAGCAAATTCATCCCCCACGATTTTTTGATGTCCAAATTTTTCCAAATCCATTATCATTGGTGTTCTTTAATAATTCTAATCTGGTTTAAAATATAAATTAGAATTTAATGTTTCATACTGTAAAAAGACAGAAAAAAATGTAGGATTTTGAAGTGTGTGTGCATGAAAAAGGTGCTGTTGTTGATGTTGGTATTGATGATGATGATGATGATGATGATGATGATGCTGATGATGACGATGTAGAAGAAGAAGAAGAAGAAGAATAACATAAAGCATATTAAAAAAAAAAAAAGAACGAATTCATCATTAAATAATCTGAAAGCATTCGTAAAATGTAAAATAATCCAAACCAAAGCAAATTCTATTCTCAAATATTTTACGATTTTATGCTGTCCAAATTTTTCAAAATCCATTATCATTGGTGTTCTTTAATAATTCTAGTTACACTTTTTTGGTTTATTCATAAGGATATCAAACTGGGTATTAAAGTCGAAAATGCTTAAGCAAATGTGGCTATTATCATAATGCTACATGCAATGCTAGAACCGGAGATTGTCTGGAGATGTACACTTCTGGTATACTGGAAGCAAGTGTGACATTGCTGACATTAAAAGTTGGTGTCTTGATTATGTAAAAATGTTACTATTGTGATGACTATTTTGAACATCTTTCACATGAGACGACCAATACATGTGTAGGTACAACTAATGTAATATTTATTAGTGAAAACTGTTGACTCAATAGTTCAATTCAACTGAGGCTTCTGAATTAAATATACGTCCAACATCCAGTTCTCTTGACCTCAGTTTTGGGTAGAAGAATATTGTAGGCGAGTTTCTTAAATCTCAATAGTGCAGTTTAATTACGCTAAGGATAACTCTAATAACAGTGCAAAGCTTGAAGAAAAATACCTCTAGTAATACAAGTGTATTAATGCCAGTAACGTAAAAATCTTGCGTTCTGGTTTTGATGATGTCGCTGGAAACGTTTTTGATATTGCTTAGATTTTGGATCATTTCTTATGCAGAAAGTTGTCGAGACACTTGAAAAAGTGGTAGTCGGTGAGTGAGAGGTCTGGAGAGTATGGCAGATGAGGCAGAGTTTTGTAGCCCAATTTTTCAACTTCTGATTTGTTTAGCAACGTGCAGCATGCATTGTTTTGCGGAGGAATTGTGCCTTTTCTATTGACTAATACTGTGTGTTGTTGTTGAAGTTTCTGATGCATTTCATCCATTTGTTGAGAATATTTCTCTGCCGTAATTGTTTAGTCTGCATTCAAAAAACTGCAATTTTGTTTGTCGTTCAAGTCATGAGGCATTCATTTATCAGGTTTTTGTCTTTCCAATATCTCTTACGTGGTTGGAAATCCTCGTATATGTTACGGCTTATTAAAAAACAATTCATGGAACAGCTGTACGTGGATTGAATTCAACCAAGACTCTTAATTGATTATTGTCAATATTTGATGGCTGATCACTACATTCATCATGCTGAAGACTGTCGTACCAATCACAAAATTTCTGAAACCACCATTGTGCTGTGCGTTCAGTAGTAGTTCCTCGGCCAAATGCTTCATTGATATCACGAGCTGTTTCAGCATTTTTCAGCCTAGATTGAATTGAAATAAGAAAATTGTGCGTATTTGATCTTTTGCTATCTTATATTTCTTGATATTACCTGTGTAGAGTGAACCTTGTGCATATCGTCAGACTTTTCCGATCAGAGATTACACCAACTAAACGTTGTGAAAATAATACTTATGATGTGAACAGTAGTCTGAATAATCTAAATAATAAGAGATAGGTGAGTTTGGAAGTAATTTTTTAAAAGCCGTCCAACATATGTTAGCATGTAAAACAGATGATGATGATGATGATGATGATTATGATGATGATGATGATTATGATGGTGGTGATTATTTAGTTGCCTCAATTTTATAAAATTCATTTTCATTAATGTTTTTCAATAATTCTAATAAAGTTCAACATTTTCTTATAAGGATGTCCAACGGGTTATTACGGTCCAAAATGCCTAAGCAAATGTGGTAATTGTTATAACGTTGCATGCAATGTTATCAGCGGATATTGTCCGGAGGGATGCATTTCTGGTTATACTGGAAGCAAGTGTGACGTCGTTGTAAATACAGGTTGGTAAAAGAATAATCGTTTTATCATGAATTGATTGTTTTGATCATGTGACTATTTTATCTTAAAACTTTAAAAAGTAGGCATGTTGCTTTGTGAAAATATTTCCATTTATTCCATTTTGTTTGCTGCATGTAACAATTGTGTGGCATTTAAAAATGAAGTGAAATATTCTTTTGTTGCTAATCTGGTTTAAAATATAAATGAGAATTTAATGTTTAATACTGTAAAAAGACAGAAGATGTAGGATTACGGGCTTTGACGTGTGCCTTCATGAGAAAGATGTTGTTGTTGTTGTTGTTGTTGTTGTTGTAATGACGATGATGATGATGATGATGATGATGTAGAAGAAGAAGAAGAAGAAGAAGAAGACAACTTGAAACATCTTTGAAGTGTGTGTGCATGAGAAAGATGTTGTTGTTGTTGTTGTTGGTGGTGGTGGTGGTGTTGATGATGATGATGATGATGATGATGAAGAAGTAAAAGAAGAAGAAAAACTTAACGAATAGATCATTAAATAATCTGAAAGCATTGGTAAAAAGTAAAACAATCAAAACCAAAGCAAATTCTGTCCTCACCGAATTTTTTCTGTCCAAATTTTTCAAAATCCATTATCATTGGTGTTCTTTAATAATTCTAGTTACACGTTTTTGTGTTTATTCCTAAGGTGTCAAACTGTTTATTACGGTCCAAAACCCTTAAGCAGATGTGGCCATTGTCATAATGCTACATGCAATTTTAGAACCGGGGATTGTATGGGGCGATGTACTTCTGGTTATACTGGAAGCAAGTGTGACATTGCTGACATTAAACGTTGGTATTTTGATTATGTAAAAATGTGACTACTGTGATGACTATTTTGAACATCTTTCACGTGCGACGACTATTACATGTGTAGGTACAACTAATGTAATATTTATTAGTGAAAACTGTGGACTTAATAGCTCAAGTTCAACTGAGGCTTCTGAATTAAATATGCGTCCAACATCCAGTTCTCTTGACCTCAGTTTTGGGTAGAAGAATATGGTAGGCGAGTTTCTTAAATCTCAATAATGCAGTTTGATTATGCTAAGGATAACTCTAATGTCAGAGAAAAGCTTGACGAAAAATCCCTCTGGTAATATAAGTGTATTAATATCAGTAACGTAAAAATCTTGCGTTTTGGTTGTGATGAAGTCACTAAAAACGTTTTGATATTGTTTAGGTTTTTGAATCATTTCTTATGCAGAAAGTTGTCGAGACGCTTGAAAAAGTGGTAGTCGGTGAGTGAGAGGTCTAGAGAGTACGGCAGATGAGGCAGAGTTTTCCCAAAGTTTTCAACTTCTACAGGATTGGTTTAGCAACGTGCAATAAGGCATTGTCGTTAGGGGGGATTGTGCCTTTTCTGTTGACTAATACTGTGTGTTGTTGTTGAAATTTCTGATGCATTTCATCCATTTGTTGATAATATTTCTCTGCCGTAATGGTTTAGTCTGCATTCAAAAAACTGTAATTTTGTTTGTCGTTCAGGTCATGAGGCATCCATTTATCAGGTTTTTGTCTTTCCAATCTCTCTTAAGTTGTTGGAAATCCTCGTATACGTTACGTCATTCAAAAGCAAGCAAGTTATCAAACAGTTGTACGTTGATTGGATTCGACTAAAACTCTTAATTGATCATGGTCAATATTTGATGGCCGATAACTACATTCATCATGCTTAAGACCGTCGTACTAATCACAAAATTTCTGACACCATTGTGCTGTGCATTCAGTAGTAGTTCCTCGGCCAAATGCTTCATTGATATCGCGAGCTGTTTCAGTAGCTTTCAGCCTAGCTTGAATTGAAATAAGAAAATTGTGCGAATTTGATCTTTTACCATATTGTATTTCTTGATACAATCTTTGTATAGTGAACTTTGTTGTGCGACAAATCGGATTTCTTGATACAACCTGTGTAAGGTGAACCTTGTGCATATCGTCAGATTTTTTCGATCAGAGATTACACCAACTAAACGTTGTGAAAATAATACTTATGATGTGAACAGTAGTCTGAATAATCCAAATAATTAGAGATAGGTGAGTTTGGAAGTAACATTTTAAAAACTGTCCAACATACGTTAGCATGTAAAACAGATGATGATGATGATGATGATGATGATGATGATGATTATGATTTAGTTGCCTCAATTTTATAAAATTCATTTTCATTTATGTTTTTCAATAATTCTAATAAATTTCTACATTTACTTATAAGGATGTCCGACTGGTTATTACGGTCCAAAATGCCTAAGCAAATGTGATAATTGTTACAATGTTGCATGCAATGTTATCAGCGGATATTGTCCGGAGGGATGCATTTCTGGTTATACTGGAAGCAAGTGTGACGTCGTTGTAAATACAGGTTGGTAAAAGAATAATCGTTTTATCATGGATTGTTTTGATCATGTGACTATTTTATCTTAAAACTTTAAAAAGTAGGCATGTTGCTTTGTGAAAATATTTCCATTTATTCCATTTTGTTTGCTGCATGTAACAATTGTGTGGCATTTAAAAACGAAGTGAAATACTCTTTTGCAGCTAATCTGGTTTAAAATATAAATGAGAATTTAATGTTTCATACTGTAAAAAGAGAAGAAAATGTAGGATTACCGACTTTGACGTGTGCCTTCATGAGAAAGATATTGTTGTTGGCTTTGTTGTTGTAATTATTGATGATGATGATGATGTAGAAGAAGAAGAAGAAGAAGAAGAAGAAGAAGAACTTGAAACATCAAACAATGGACGAATAGATCATTAAATAATCTGAAAACATTCGTAAAAAGTAAACCAATCAAAACCAAAGCAAATTCTATCCTCACCGAATTTTTTCTGTCCAAATTTTTCAAAATCCATTATCATTGTTGTAATTCTAGTTACACGTTTTTGGTTTATTCCTGAGGATATCAAACTGTTTATTACGGTCCAAAATGCTTAAGCAGATGTGGCCATTATCATAATGCTACATGCAATGTTAGAACCGGAGATTGTCTGGAGGGATGCACTTCTGGTTATACTGGAAGCAAGTGTTACATTGCTAACATTAAACGTTGGTGTTTTGATTATGTAAAAATGTGACTACTGTGATGACTATTTTGAACATCTTTCACGTGAGACGACTATTACATGTGTAGGTACAACTAATGTAATATTTATTAGTGAAAACTGTGGACTTAATAGTTCAAGTTCAACTGAGGCTTCTGAATTCACTATACATCAATATCCAGTTGTCTTGACCTCAGTTTTGGGTAGAATATTATGGGAGGCGAGTGTCTTAAATCTCAATAGTGCAGTTTGATTAGGCTAAGGATAACTCTAATGTCAGAGCAAAGCTTGAAGAAAAAGCCCTCTTGTAATACAATTGTATTAATGCCAGTAACGTAAAAATCTTGCGTTCTAGTTGTGATGAAGTCGCTGAAAACGTTTTTGATATTGCTTAGGGTTTTGAAGCATTTCTTATGCAGAAAGTTGTCAAGACGCTTGAAAAATTGGTTATTATTGTATAGGATGCCTAAGAAGATGTGGCCAAGTCAATAGTTCTGGATTCAATGCTATTAACGGATATTGCCTGGAGGGATGCATTTATGGCTATACGTGAAACAAGTGTGACAGTGCTATAAATGGAGGTTGGTAAAAAATCAAGCATTTTATGACGCGTCGATTGTTTTTATTTCATGATCTTTTTTGCTTAAAACCTTAACATCTTTCTTTCATTAAAAAGTAGAGATATTTTTGTTGTTTTTAGATAATTCAGTTTCGTTTAATTTTGCTACCTTCATGCAACATTGTGTGACATTTTAAAGAAAGAAGAAAATATCTTCTCCAGCTATTCTTATTCAAAATATAAAGGCGGATTAAATGTTGCTTATTATTATTATAGAAAAAAAAGGAAGCGTTACCAGCTTTGAAACGTCTGGTCTGTTTTGCATATAGGGCATTCATATTTTTAATGAAAATAGTAAAATTGTGTCATTAGTTTGCATGTGAAGAAAAAAACTACCTGGGGAATACAAACAGCTCAAATTTTTACAGCTTAAAGATAACATTGGATTTTGATATTTTTCATTGTTGTAGTGATCGTTTTTCTGGCATTTCATTTAACTGAAATCATTACACACTTTACTTTAGGAAAATTTGACGTAAATCAGTATCAACTAATTAATGAGCATCTCAAGATTGATTAAAGGTCAAGTGCGACGATAGTAATAGTTTAATAATCAGTTAATATTTATTCATCGGAAATTTGTATTCAGAATGCATATTTTATGTTTTCATCTGATATTTTTCTTATATTTAATATTTTTTCTTGAAATCTTGTCAAGATATTTTTAGGATATACTTTTAAAATAAGGTGTTATTTCTTAGATTATTTTATGTTTGAAACTGTCATTATATATGAATTTTTTTTTATGTTTTTAGCCAGATTAACATCAAGGCCCAAATCTTTGCATTTCGTAATTCAAAGATTTTAACTCATAAGATATATTTATCAGATGAAATCAAAGAGTCTTTTATCAATCTGTTATCCTCACTTTGGTTAATATACAAGTCATGAAAATTTAAATAATGTACTTAGTCATTATATGTTATAAAGTGAGCAGTGACAACTACAAAGGATTCATCAGTGAATAATTCAAAAAGTGTTGATTTAGTTACAGTAAAACACAGCAAACATTTTTCACATTTCACATTTTTCTTTAATTTGTATTAATTCTGCATACACTATATTCTGATTGTTTTGAATTTGTGACAATCTAACCATTTTGATGTTTTCAGCTTCATTCATGCAAGATAATCATCACAAGATATTCGGACTTAAGAAAAGTATCCCTACCCACGCAACTAACAGTGCCAGAAGACAATTATATTAAATCATAATTTCAAAAAGAAATTTCCACTCTTATATCAAGTGCGCATATGGCTTGTCTGCAGCGATTTTCATAAAAAAGAATTGCCAGTCTTTCAAGTACAGATAAATTTTCATCGAAGAAAGGATTCTGAATGTTGAATTCAATTATTTTTTCGGCAGAAGAAATATCAAAATGTGGACTCAAATATTCTATCTCTTTCAAGGTTTTAAGCAAGTCAAGTCATTAATTTGAACACTGCAACGCATAACGATTCAATTCTTGAATCTTCACCTACTGAACTTGAAAATTAGATAAGTGTCATTCGAAACATAATTATTTTTTCATGGATTACCATATTTATCGCATAGTGTATTCCAGTCTGCAGGCATCCGTTTTTAATATGCACCTGAAAGATTCTGTAACAATGGTCAAGATGTTTGAGCATTACTGTTATAGATTCTATACATAATTTCAATCTGTTATTCTCATTGTGATTGTTGGTAACAGAAACAAATGATGCATATCAAGATTTGGTATGCATCATTTGTTTCTGTTAACACAGACAACTTAAGTAGATTTCATTGGATAGAGAAAATGTAGAGAAAAATAAGAACTTAAAACCAAACAACTTTTAACAAAACTACAGGATTTGTCATAAAGCTTCCAAAAACGTTTTTGATGAAAAAGTAACTAGAAACTTTATTCCTTATTGGACTACTATCATGGGTGCCTGGCGTTGCCCAGGTGTTTGGAGGTGTGTGTTGAGCAATAAAAAAAAAAAAATGGAAGTAGGCAGGCAGGCTTGAACCCGTACCCTAAAGGAATAAAAGAACGTGAAAACAAAGGAAAAAAATATGTGACATCTCTGCCGTTGTGTCCGTCACCACACGAGAAGTGGCGAAGGTTTAAATTAAGGCTAGTCAATCGAAAAGAGGGGATGAATTTCGAAAATATCGGTGAAAAAGCGACCCCTCCCTGTAGAAAAGTGCCCAGTTGAGGGGGAAGGAATTAATGTTTTTAGCCAATGTTTCAATATATGTTGTCCGAATGGTCGAGCTTTAAAACAATACCGATCTTGTGAAAATCCGTCGCCTCTGTCGAAAGTTTTTGCAAGACATACATACATACATTTAAACAGACAGGTGAGATTTATATTATAGACTAGAGGGGGGTACCCGGCGTTGCTCGAGTGTTTTTCGGTGTGTGTGCTCGGGCGGGGTTTGAAACATAAGAATAAGCGAAGTAAATATTTAAAAAAAAAAAACTAACGTAAGGCAAATGAACGATGTTAAATGTAAAAATCGGAAAAACAAAAAAAAGGAAACAGAAAAACGAACGTTAAAACTTCTTTAAAAAGACTGAAACCCCCCCCCCCCAAAAAAAAAAAACACGTGAAAAATGGCTTCGGGGTTTACCCAGTGTTGCCCGGGTGTTTTGGGGTGTGTGTGGTCGGGCGGGGGTGGGGAGTGGGGGGTGTTAAGGAAACCCTAAGAATAAGCGAAGTAAAAAAAAAAACAGAAAAACGAACGTTAAAAAATCTGAAAACACGTGAAAAATGGCTTAAATAACCCTGCTTCAATATTAAAATTTAAAAAATCGAAAAAAAAGACGTCTCACACCACGATTTGAACTCAAAATGTTTAGATAATGAGGCCGCGCTCTAAGCAACTGAGCTAAGATGACGTCCACGAAGTTGTGTCAGTTTTTCAAATATTTAAACTAAATCAGGTTATGACGTCGTATGACGCATGCGTAGAACCGGACTCATCATGAGAGGACGGTTTTTGCTGACCCCCCCCCCGTAGAAAAATGCTGATTTCAGGGTGATTAAATTAACGTTTTTGGCCAATTTTTCGATATTTGTCGGGCGAAGGTTGGAAGTTTAAAATGATACCGATCTGGCAAAAATCCGTGACCCATGTGGAAAGTTTTTGCGAGGCATACAAACACACATACATACATACATACAAACAGACATTTTGGCTTTTATATATATAGATGTGCTCCAGATTAGAAGAGATTATATCAAGATTTTAATCATCAATGATATCGAAATAGACAGTTGTGTGGTCTTTATAGATGTCAACAAATGAATATGATTTGGAAGATCATTAATAAAAATCAAGAAAAGATTTGGGACACTGGTATGACAGTATGTGTTTCCTACTTCTGCCTATGAGCAACTACGTTTTGTCAAGAAACAAATCTACCATTGAGAAATACAGTTATCTTATGTAATATTTCAGTCAGCAATTGATCTTGCCTGACGAAATAAAATTGTTTGTAGATTGCTTTTGCAACATTGATCGACAACTCTTTGACTTATCACAGATTCAAAGAACTGATAGCAAAAAAATTGATGGGTCTGTACTGAAGTGCAGATAACTGATCACTTGTATTTCTAAATACTGGAAAAACTATGAACATTTTTTTGCTGTTACTGCTGTGGATTAAGAACTTGAAACACAAAAGATTAAGAAAAATGACTGACTTAGTCATAGAATTACCTCAAAAGCGTTGATATATGATAAAGAAAAACAATCAAAACTAAAATAAATCACATACTTCTCAAATTTTTTAGTTAACCAAATTTTGTAAAATCAATTTTCGTCATTGTTTTTAGTAATTCTAATATTTTTCAACATTTTGTTTTATTCTTAAGAATGTCCAGCTGGTTATTATGGTAAAATAGTACGGTAGGCTAGAAACTGAAATAAATATCCCAAACAATTTACTTTCAATTTAAAACTATTTTAAGATTTCTTGCCACCGTAGACAAAATCATTATTCTTTGTTCACGGTGGCTACATTCACCCTAGGTCGGGTGAACAGATTATTTTCAACAAGTTCCCAATATTCTAACCACTAGATGACCAGGCATGATGATCCGAAGCTGCTTCTGTTACAAATGCAAGCCATTCGCAGTTCCAGTGACGGACACTGTAAAGATGAAAGTTCAAAATCAGTAAAGCATCCTACTTCACTGTCCTAATCCATGCTTTGAGTAGGCCACTGCAACCGTTTGTTATAGCCTGGTGGTGTAGTTCGATCGATAACTCCACTGATGAAGTCACCTGGGTGTCATCCAGGACATGGCCAAACCAATGAAAGCATCTGACAAGGAAGTATTTTTGGAGGAAGTGGATACTGCAGTCAGCACAAATTGTACTATTGGGGATAAACTGTTGCCAATAAACATAGAGGATGCAGCATTAGAAATGCTGGTCAAATACGTGATTGTTGTCATTTGCCCGCACAGACCAAGTTTCACAGCCATAAAAGAGAATGGTGCAGATAAAGGCCTGGTAGATTCCGACTTTGATGTTCACTATTATTTCTTTTTGATAACAATTCTGTGATCGAAGTCGAAAGAAGGCTGTGCAATCATTGCTGATGCTTGTGTCATTGTTGTTATTATTGTTGAGCATGATTCATGATGATTATTTTGTTGGTATTCATTTTACCTGATATCATTCTATTCAGAATTCTTTATAGAAAGATATCAGCTACTTACATGAGGAACCACGTGAAGTTTGCCAACATTATTAAGTGACACTCTTTCTGTGAAACAAACTAGGTTCGAACTTAGCACACCCACGTTGTCAGCCCGCCTTGTTAACCACTGTGTCACCATTACCTCCCTACAGATTCTGTTGAGAATTTTTTCCTTACCTCGGCCTTATCGCTTGTCACTAAGTAGATTGCATTTGTTACAGTGATCAACAACTTTTTCACTTATCACAAATTGAAAGAAATAACGATATACAACAAACTGATTGGTCAATTCCAATTTACTTTTGAACAAAAATTTCTAAGGAGATTGAAAGCAATTTTCTTGTAAGCAATAATGCTATAGCTTTGTAGGAATAAGAACAAGTTCTGGCAACAGATTCTTAATAAAAATGATTGCAACGTTATCAGTACCAGTTTTCATACTGATATTATGATTCTTGAAAAGTTTGGCAACATATTGAATAGATACATCGGTGTCATTTTTCAGTCAGGTGAAAATTTTCGAAATAGAGGAACCTGTCCACAAAGTACGTAATTTGAAGCAGAATGGTGTAATGTTTGTTAATGAAGATTGTGGATTCAATATTTCCAGTTTAGTAGAATCAAATCACTTTGCACTGATTTACTGTAACAATGGAAAAGAAAATGGATGGTTATTAGTTTCAAAGCACATTGTGATGGATGGTTGTGATGGTGGTGGTGTGGATGTTGTTGCTGTTGCTGATGGTGATTTAGAACTTGAAATATAAAAGATTTAAAAAAATGACTGACTTGGTCGTTAAATCACCTCAAAAGCGTTGGTATATGGTAAATCAAAACAATCAAAGTTAATACAAATCACATTCTTCTTTAAACAAATCCTCAAATTTTTTAGTTGACCAAATTTTGTAAAATCTACTTTCATATTTTTATTCTTCGATAATTCTAATATTTTTCAACATTTTGTTTCATTCTTAAGAATGTCCAGCTGGTTATTATGGTACAGGATGCATAAACAGATGTGACTATTGTATTGATTTTGCATGCAGTCCTATTACTGGAGAATGTGTGAATGGATGCATTCCTGGTCATCGTGGACGCAAGTGTAATATGGTTATAGACATAGGTTGGTAAAAGATCAAGCATTTTATCATGAGTTAATTGTTTTCATTTTGTCATTATTTTTGCTTAAAACTTTATCATCTTTCGTTTCATAAAAAACATCAACATTTTTTGTAAACATAATTACATTTCTTCCATTTTACTAGTTGCATGCACCAATGTACTTACTTTGAAAGGGGATTGTCCAAATTGAATAGCAATTGTCTGATATAAGGAAAAACCCACATTGATCAAAGCTGATTGCTTTTGGACGCTGGGAACGATGCAACAACCTTCGTATTAGTTTCGCTTTTATTATACGAAAAAGGCGAATCTACACACGCCGATCGAAAAATGAACATACATACATACACACATTTTCGCTTATATATATGGATTCTAATATTTCTCATTTGAATCACTTTGTCTCTTTATTAAAGGGGAATATCCACAGTCTATTGATAATAATGTTGATAATCGCTAAATCAATCGCTGACACATTTCTAGTTTAATATACACAACTTCAAATGAAATATATTTTTAAGTACATTTTTTAGTTTAATATACGCACCTTCAAATGAAATATATTTTAAAGCTTTTATAGATGAAAATCTTTCATGCTAAATGATCATCAAAAATTGAGGTAAATCAAAACAATCAAAATTAATACAAATCACATTCTTCTTTAAACAAATCCTCAAATTTTTTAGTTGACCAAATTTTGTAAAATCTATTTTCATAAGTATTCCTCGATAATTCTAATATTTTTCAACATTTTGTTTTATTCTTAAGAATGTCCAGCTGGTTATTATGGTACAGGATGCGTAAACAGATGTGAATATTGTACTAATTCCGCATGCAATGTTATTACCGGATATTGCCTGGAGGGATGCATTCCCGGTCATTATGGATACAGGTGTGAATTAGCTATAAATAGAGGTTGGTAAATGAACACGCATTTTATCCTGAATCGATTGTTTTGATTATTTGAGATTTTTTTACTTAAAACTATTACATCTTTGTCTTTTCATGAAAAAAGTAGACATGTTGTCTTGTAAAAATAATTCCATTCCTCCCATTTTGTAGTATAATTGTGTTGCATGTACAAAAGAAGTGAACTATCTTTTATTACGATTGAACAATCCTTCATGCGAGTCAGTGTATAAGTAATGTAATATTTATTAGTAAAAACTGTGTAATATATTGTTCAAGTTATATTAAAGCACCACTTGAAGAAAATTTTAATAAAATAGTAGGCTACGGTAGGCTCAGAACAACATCATAAACAAATTATTTGCTTTTCTTAATTTACTAGCGGGGGATACCCGGCGTTGCCCGGGTATTTGTAGGCATGTGTGTTTGGTGTGTGTGTGTGGGGGGGGAAATCAGAACAAAAAGGAAACTTAACGATAGCGATTTAAAAAAAATATGAAAAAATCAGATGGGGGGGGGTGGCATGTGAGCTCGAACCTGGAGCCTTGAGGCCTATAGACTGAGCCTGAACACCTGTGCTACGGCGACAATATTAATGTACAAGGGGCGTGCAATAAGTAATGTCCCTGTCCCACTTCCAGTTGTCTGATCTAGCTGAAATTTTGCATGTGCATCTCTACAGGTTATGTGGCAAATTACAGCTATGAACTAATTGTGGTTTCTGCTTTACAGGTGTTTGAACTGAGTCAAGTGTGAAATGGAGCCTGTTGAATGTCGAGCAGTGATCCGGTTTTTGTATTTGAAAGGACACACACCACAGGAGACTTCTGATGAAATGAAAAAAAGTTATGGTGATAATGCCCCATCATATGATCTTGTAAAATGCTGGCATCGTGAATTCAAACATGGCCGGAAGTCTGTGGAAACAGCGCCCAGACCTGGTCGCCCCCCTTCTGCCATTGATGAGGCATCTGTCCATCAAGTTGAGGCTGCCGTTTTGGAAGATCAGTGCATTACTATTCGCCAAATAGCCCAAGATGTCAAGATTAGTACAGGGTCTGTGGAAACTATCATCCATGACCATTTGCATATGCATAAGATGTCTGCCAGATGTATTCCCAGGTTGCTCACACCATTCCAGAAGCGAGAATGCGTCGAGTGCTCAAGGATGAATTTGGAGTTGTGCCAAGAAGATGAGTCAAAGTTTTTCAAAAGACTGATTACACAGAATGAAACCTGGATCCATAACTATGATCCAGAGACCAAAGCCCAGTCAATGCAGTGGAAGCACTTGGACTCACCACCTCCAAAGAAGGCAAGGGTGCAGCCCTCCGCTGGCAAGGTCATGTTCACAGTCTTCTGGGACCAGGACGGAGTAGTGATGACAGATTTCCTGGCAAAGGGTACCACAATTACAGGAGCCTATTATGGTCACTTTTGAGGAAATTAAGGGAAGCTATCAAAATCAAGAGGCGGGGCAAGATCAGCAAAGGTACCCCCCTCCTGCAAGATAATGCTCCGGTCCACAACTCGCATATCGCCAGATCAGAAGCACGGGCGTATGGTTATGAAATCCTTCCCCATCCTCCCTACTCTCCTGACTTTGTACCCTCTGACTTTCACCTCTTTCCAGCTATGAAGTTTTTGAAAGGTAAACGTTTGCCAGATGATGCAGCCTTGATTTCTGAAGTCACATCGTGGTTGGAGGATCAACCTGGGGTGTTCTACAGAAACGGTCTCCAGAGCTGCATCAAATGATGGGAGAAATGCATAACTCTGGGTAGTTCCTATGTAGAGAAAGACTAATAACTGTGCCAAGTTTTGTTGCTCTACTGCTATGGGAAGTGGCTCAGAAACATTACTTATTGCACGCCCCTCATAAGAGCGATTAAAATGAGTCAAGTCAAGGAGGTTTGATTGAGAGGTGGACGCTTAATGAGGTCATCGTGGGAGCGTTGATGACGGGGCAGTTTTTTGGCGTTTGTTTAATTTGTTTCACTGCAGGACCATTTTTTCATTTACTGTGGGGCAGTTTGGGCTTCCCCAAGATGATGGGAGGGAGGGGATTGAAAGGGTATTGTCCAAATTAAATAGCAATTGTCTGATATAAGGAAAAACCCACATTGATCAAAGCTGATTGCTTTTGGACGCTGGGAACGATGCAACAACCTTCGTATTAGTTTCGCTATTAACTACAAAATAAGTCAAAACACCAAGAACTGCAGACAATTAAAACAGAATTGCAGAAATTATTATTGTTCCCAAGATTTATCGGAGAGGAACTTATGTTTTCAGTGGTGTCCGTGCGTCCATCCATGCATCCGTGCGTCTGTCATTCCGGACGATTCATAGATAAATGTTGATTAGTTTTTCTTGCAATTTTGCCACAAATTGTATTTCATTAAATAGATGTGAACAGTAAAAAAAATGTTTTTGGCAAAAATTCACTTTGCGTCCCCAGGGGCTCAAAAGAAGTCAAAAATGCTCCAAAAATGGCACTTTTCCTCCATAACTTTTGATCCATCAATTGCATCTTTCTGAAAGTTAACCAAAATGTGGAGCCCATTGTTCTTAATATAAATCCAGTATGGGTGACCATGGCAAACTTCTGGTTTGCGTCCCCGGGGACTTTTAGTGCTGAAAACGCCCTTTTTTTTTTATATTTCTCAACAAAAACTTGATATGTCTGACTATATAATGGTTTTTCATGGTAGTCAACTCAAATATACATGTGTTAAGGCCTGAAACTGCAACGTTATCCATTTACACTAGGATTTGGCGTCCCCTGGGGCTCAAAAGAGGTAAAAAATGCCCCCAAATGACACGTTACCCCATAGCGTTTGATCCATCTGTAGCAACCGACCCACGCTACAAATCACAAGCAGGACCTACTTCTCTCAACGAGATTTGAAATCCATTTCTCCCTGGCTTGTCCAATCACAAGCCAGCTCTTTATCACATGACAGAGTATATAAAAGGCGAAATCACGAACCTTTAGTCCTCTTTCTCGCTGGTCTGCCCAACAGCAAACATCGCCGTGGAGGGAGGTGGGGCTTTGACCCCCAGCAGAACGTGAGTACTACAAGCTAACAATGGCTCTCTTCTACCATTTATTTCCACGTACTGTACCCAAACGAACATTCTTTGCCATGCTAAAGAACACACAACTCACGCATGCCAGCACATTAAAACACTGAAGTCTTTGCCTTTCTTTCTCTTTTAACCAGCTTCCTTCTTACTGACGGCCACTACCTATAAACACTTGTAAACGGAACTGAACTGTTCTCTCACTCAACCAGCCAACAACGTATTAATTCTATCATTACATATGAGCACTGAACTCTCATACTAATACGTTTCTTTCTTGTACTCTTCTACTACTTCTCGATGCCATACTAGTGGGTAATTGTTACGGCTTTACCTTATCATTAGCTACAAATAAAAAAAAAAAATTCTTCGTTTCTTTTTCTCTCTTAATTTCCCCTCTCTGTCCTGCTCTAAGTAAATCTGACGACCTAGTCCACAAATTTCAAAATTTCATCATGACAAGTTTCAAGAAAAAATACACGATTAAACCCGGTTCTCCAACTTCCAACGTAGACCCCTACTACCATGTCTCCTTCTCCAACATCAGGGGTCTACGTTCTAACCTTCCAGAGGTTGAAACCCAATTACAGGAGTCTAAACCAGACCTTTTATTTTTAAGTGAAACTGCCATTGGACAGGCTATTTCCCTAGAAGAGTTCGCAATTAAAGGATACTCTAACTTAACCTTTAAATCTGACCCC
Organism: Euprymna scolopes; assembly: GCF_053919585.1. Classification (NCBI taxonomy): domain Eukaryota; kingdom Metazoa; phylum Mollusca; class Cephalopoda; order Sepiida; family Sepiolidae; genus Euprymna; species Euprymna scolopes. The sequence continues at coordinate 94,600,726 of NC_136487.1, forward strand.
CAAGATCGCCATGGGCATGGAATATGTGCCTATATTAAAGATAGCTTTCCATATGGTAGGGACATCTCCAGGGAAGATCCTAACTTACCCTATATGTGCTTCCGGGTTGCTTTAGCTCACACTATGGCATTTTTATTTACTCTCTATCGCCCCCACAACAGCGGAGTTACTATATTTAAAAGCATATCTGAGAAAATTGACCAAGTCCTATCTGCTTATCCTTCAGCTAACATTCACGTATGTGGAGATTTCAATGTTCACAACGTCGAATGGTTGACCCACTCAAACAAGACCGATAATGAGGGGAGGTTCTGTTATGATTTCTCCATTGCCTATGACCTCACTCAGATTGTTCAGGAACCCACCCGTGTGCCCGACAATGACGGCCAGTATGCGAGCCTACTAGACCTTTTTCCCACAACTTGCCCTGAACTATGTTCAGTTTCTGTTCTGTCGCCTCTTGGATCTTCCGACCACTCTGTTGTATCAATTAAGATAAAAATCAAATGTAATAAGTCCCCAGACGTACCTCTCCATCGTACAGTATATCGATACACTAAGGCTGACTTTCATACCCTCGAAAAAGTTTCAGCAAAAACCTAACAGCCAGCCATGATTCTCTCCAGAATGTGCTGCTGCCATTGCGCACAGAAATCACTTTTTCCACTGTTGTCAACGTAATAGATGTATGGAAACTAAAGCCGCTTTCAGGACTGCCAGCAACCATTGTAAGAAAGTAATAAAGAGCGCAAGATGGTTGTATGCTCAATCTGTTAAGTCCAAAGTAGCTGAGTAGCGGCTTGGTTCCCACCAGTTTTGGCAAATAGCAAACAGAATTCTGAACAGAAGTGTGCGCTCCATTCCAACTATCATCAATGGACCTGAGGTAATCTCGTCAGCATCAGACAAAGCCAAACTCTTTGTCAAGAACTTTGCAGCTAATTCTACCTTTTGCGATCAAGGCCGCCAACCCCCAATATTTCCTCCTATATCTGAAAACACACTATGTGATATACGTATATCTGTACGTGATGTTGCCAAGCTAATCAAAAACCTTGATTCCAGTAAAGCAACTGGCCCGGACGGTATTCCAATTATAGTACTCAAAAAACTTCAACCTGAACTAGCGCCCATACTTACAAAACTATTTAAACGTTGTCTTAAGGAGAATAGTTTCCCATCTCCCTGGAAAATTTCATCTGTATGCCCTGTATTTAAGAATTCAGGTGATCGCTCATCCCCCTCTCAGTACAGGCCAATAAGTCTCCTGTGCGTCATGAGTAAGTTGCTGGAATCTGTGTTAAATACAGAAGTAATCAACCATCTCAACAAAAATAACCTTCTTAGTGACACTCAATATGGTTTCCGTTCTGCTAGATCTACAGCAGATGTGCTTACACTTATATCTCATAGGATTAGCAAATCTCTCGACGGAGGCAACCTTTCTAGGGCAATTGCTCTTGACATATCTAAGGCCTTTGATAGGGTATGGCATAAAGGTTTACTTCATAAGATCTCTAGCTATGGTATAGCTGGAAATGTTTTCTCAATTATTAAATCATTTCTTTCTGATAGGTTCATAAGAGTAGTAGTTGAGGGGCAAAAATCAGAAGCCCACAGTATTAATGCCGGTGTCCCTCAGGGGTCCATCCTGGGCCCAACTCTTTTCCTGATCTACATCAATGATCTTCCAAATCACATCCTTACATCATTTGTAGACATTTATGCTGACGACACTACCATTTATGGTAGCACATCTAAGACAGTAAACGACCAAGTTCTCTCCAATTCTCTCTCCTCTGATCTTGAGCATGTAGTACAATGGGGAAAGGAGTGGCTGGTTACTTTTAATGCATCTAAAACCAAGCTTCTCTTTTTACATCATCAACATTCTGATCCACATCTGGCATCAATTGAAATGAATGGCTCTCGTCTTCAGGAGGCCTCAAGTTTTGACAAGCTTCTGGGCTTGACCATTACTCCTGATCTTAAATGGAACAAGTACATCAAATCTGTTGCCAAGGCCGCTGGAAAAATGGTGGGATCTTTCTATCGATCCAGTAGATATCTCACTGCTGATGCAATTCTCTATCTATATAAGAGCCAGGTACGTCCAAGGATGAAATACTGTTGCCACATCTGGGCAGGAGCTGCTAGAAACGACTTGGCCTGCCTTGATAGAGTTCAAAATAGACTTCGTAGCCTCGTAGGAGATGTCCTTTTCTCTTCCTTGCAACCTCTATCTCACAGAAGAGATGTTGCGAGTTTGTCTCTGATGTATCGTTATTTTCATGGAAAGTGTTCGACTGAGCTTCAATCTATGGTCCCCCTCGCAAAACTTTCACAAGAAACACTCGTCTAGCTGTAAACACTATCAATAATTCCCCCCACTCTTTATCTGTGCCTAAACCTAAATGCAGATTCCATGAACAAAGCTTTTTTATTAGAACTGAACACCTGTGGAATTGTCTTCCGTTTTCCTGCTTTCCGGCTGACTACAATATGGTTGTGTTCAAGTCTAACGTAAATAAGTTCTTGATGAGCCGTTCCATATAAGTTATCAAATTTAACAAATTTTCATTACTAATGATTATTATATTGTCCAATTTCTATTTTACACTCTTTAACCCTTATCATTGAGTGGCCTCTTGGCCTTGATAATGAGTTGATACCTATGAAAAAAAAAAAAAAAAAAGAAAAAGTCCAATGTGAACAAGTTCTAATTGAATCGTCCCCCTAAGTAATCCAAGTTTCAAAATTCCCACTGTTTACTATGCTAAAATCACAATGACTAATGTATACCTAGTAACCCTTATCCTCGAGTGGCCTCTAGGCCTTGATAAGTGGTGACACCCTTGTAAAAAAAAAAAAAAAAAAAAAACTAACGCTACTAACGAAAATGATAAATAAAGTTTGTTTATTAAAAGTTAAAATGAGACTTCCTTTCGTTGCTATCATTTCTATCCATCCATTAGATTTTCATGAAACTTAGCAAAAATGTGGAAGCCATTGTTCTTAATATAAATTCTGATTCGTATTCCTCTGGGACTTTTAGGGCTGGAAAAAAAATGCCTTTTTTGAATCTCTTTTTTCATATTACTCAAAAACTTGATTTGTATGTCTATGTTTCCGTGGTGCTGTATTCAAATATACATGTCTTAAGACGTGAAACTGCACCGTTTGTCCATTTTCTCTGGGGGAAGCGGCGTTCCCAGGAGCTCCAAAGGGGTCACAAATGCCCCAAAATTGCAAAAAATGACACTTTTACTCCATAACCTTTTCCCCATCAATTAGATTTTTCTGGAATTTGGCGAAAATGTGAAGGCAACGTTGGCCCTTCACACTTCTCACATTCATCATTTCTTCACTATTTTTGTGGTGTCATCTTACATGCAGCACCAAAACACGCACGTCTTGTTATTATTAATATTGATAATAATAATAATAATAATAATAATAATAATAATAATAATAATAATAATAGACACAAGTGAGGATACACATTCTTGTTTTTAGATGGACGACTACATAACACCCCAAGAATAGATAAAGTAAATAGGCAATAAATAATAATAAACAAATAACTACATAAAATAAAAAAAAGGCTATGAACTAATTAAACCAATACACCAAGCAGACAAATAATTTAACATTAAATTTAAAGCTTAAAAAAATGGAAAAAATACAAACAGATAGACACAATCATTACAGACCGGAAAAAAAGGAAAAGGGAGAAAAAAAAAAAGAAAAAAGAAAAACAAGCTACCCCTTAATTAAAAAAAACTTAAACTATTTAAGAAGAAATATATCCAAAGTTAACTCTTCTTTGTTAAAAGAAAATTTAAACACGTAATGATCTGAACAAGCACCGCAGAAAATTAAAAATTGCATAAAATAATTACAATTTGACACTGGAAATTTCCATCTAATTATCACTTTTGAAAATGAATTGTAAAAGATGTTGGTAAAGCTCTATGTCTTTTTTTATGAAAATTTCTTTAATTAACTGTATTATTAATTATAATAAAAGTACTATGGATGAAATTATTGCGTATATACAATAGTATTTGTCAATACCAATTATACACGGATATTACATAGCATTAATGAATTAGGAACTGTTAAAAATTATTAACTAGCAGGACCTGTGGAAATTCCATAAGGGACTGATTCATATGTAATATATTGATGTTGGCATTCTGTATATATTCAGCGTAAATGGAGACGCTCTGATATTATTGTAGCTGTTTTGTTAAAACTGCAAAAGTATTTATCTAAGCTAGCAGGGACGCCTGGCCTAGCCCGACCATAAAGTATGCTCGCATATGATATTTTAATTCTTACAGATTTTGTATATATATATAATGTTCTATCGATTTTTATATATATATAAAAGTTGTGATTTCAAAACATGACAGCAGCTTTAATCGTAACCAAAACCATAAGTTATGAAATATATATATTGGGAGAACTGCCGACTGTCAACACGACTGTTCTAGGTTCAATCCTTGGCTTGGGAAAGATGCTAGTCCAGCGGCACTGATGAGTTGTGATACAACGAAACAGGACTGTATGTCGATGACTACAAATATATTTTAAGCCTCCCCCCCTCTTTGGGTAGAACACTGTCGTAAATAATCTCACTCGCTACTTGATTGGCTGAAAAGGCGAAGCTCATTGTTTGTTTGTTTGTTTACAAACAGGCGATTTGAATACTATAAAAGTGGTGGCGGATGTCTATTTAAATAGACATTCTGACGAGTTATTGACGGACGTCGATTTCATGGTCAAGTGGGAGAACTACCGACTGTCAACACGACGGTTCTAGGTTCAATCCTTAGCTTGGGAAAGATGTTAGTCTAGCGGCACTGATGAGTTGTGATACAACGAAACAGGACTGTATGTCGATGACTACAAATATATAAACCTGAGTTCCTTCAGCTATAATCGAAACCGAAACCACAACTTAGGAAGAATTCTTGGTAAAATTATTTATAAAAAAAAAGTAAATGACTTTAGTGCCATCACCTATAATCAAAACTGAAACCAAAACTTATCCTTGGTAAAGTTATTTATTACAAGAAATGGAAGTCCATAACAATTAAACGACAATCACTCGGATGTAAGCGTGATGCAAAAAATAGATAACACACGCGTCGTCTTATTAATATATAGATGTTCATAATTATAAGCCCCTTTAAGATTGTTAAGTTGAGACCTGTCTGGGAAATAAAACAAAAAGGCAGTCAACTAGCAAATATACAAAGTTCACGGCTTCTGGTCGTTAGAACACTCTCTGACTGCTTTACTGTTATGTCCACATTTGGCATTTATAAGTGTTTAATTTTCCTTAATTCTCAATTTTTTGTTCTTTAGTTAAAACTAAAGAGGAAAAACATCGAATTATTTTTTTGTTTGTTTTTCTCATTTAATAAAATTTTTACGCTTTCAAGTGTTTTTTGAAACAGTTTATCTGTTCATTTAAAACTTTTAGTTTTATAAATGGTGCTTTAAGAGCTTCTGCCAATTATATATATATATATATATATATATATATATATATATATATATATATATATATATATATATACTAGCAAAAGTACCCGTCGTTGACTGGGTTCAAAAACATCCTACAGAAAATGGACTGATTTATGAAAGTATGATAGGTTATCAAAAGGAAGGGTTGTAAATTTGGGTTGAATTTGGGGTATCAAAACCAAAGCAAAATAAAATGAAAGTAAAAATAAAATAGATAAACCCCATAATTTATTATACCAGACCTGTTCACACTGAAACACTTATCACAATATTCTGTGGATCTATATTAAAAAAATCTTGTTAAACTTTGTGACATATTTCCATTCTATGGAGGTCAGGTTCGAACGAACACCCAGTTCTGCCAGATCAAACATACCCATTCCTGTGTCTTGATATATCTTCTATCATTATATGTAATCAGTTTTTTAAAATAGCCAACCATATAGGAGCCTATTAGTGACCACACACACACACACACACACACACACACACACACACACACACACACACACACACACACACACACACACACACACACACACACATTCAGCTTTATATTATAGATATATGTATATATATAATTAATGAAAACAAAGGGATGTAGTGTTTACCTGATATATACACAATGGTAAACTTCAAACTAATATAAATAATAGTATTTATATATAGAAAATTTAATCCCAAACGAATTAAAAAAGCTCAATACGCAATAGAAAGTAGAGCTTATTATAAGAGAAAGAAAATTAAGACCGTATGTTGAACTTTACAATCAAAATTTATTGTTCGACTGAATACCCCAAAAAACAATTTGCAAAGTCCTTATTCCGGGGAGTTTCAAAGAATGCTATTCTTATTATTCTTCTCATCAGAGGACATAAAGAAATCAGCAAATTATATTTGTAGCAATGTTAGAATTTGCTAATTAAGGCATTACGTGAAACCACAATGAAAAAAATAAAAGCGATTAAGCGAGGCCCACTATTAATTTGTTTTGTAAACAAGCTGATGGTTCGAGCACTGTGAGACGGGAGGGTGTGAATTTAATACACACTCTATGAGAAATATTTACGGCACTGATTCGTAGCCGAATGGTGAAAGCTGCCGACTGTCAATGCAACGGTTGTAGGTTCAATCCACGGCTGGGGAAAGGTGTTTGTCTAGCCGCACTGATGAGTTGTGATACAACGAGACAGTACTGTATGTGGATGACAAACAGTACTGTATGTGGATATATATATATATATATATACATACATGTGTGTGTGTGTGTACATATATATATATATGTAGAGAGAGAGAGAGAGAGAGAGAGAGAGAGAGAGATTTATCTTGTATTTATTATATTTAATGTTTTGTCTTGAATTATTGTGAAAATATTTGAGGATGTTTCTGAAATCAGGTATTTCTTAGATTATTTACATATTGAAGACGATTATTTTCATTATAGTTGTTTATTATATATATATTTTTTAATGCTTGTTGTAGATGTTTGTCACATGTAGATGGTAACATGTTCCCATTAAATTAATTATTTCTGCATCTGTGTTACTGGCTTCCAGATTGTTAGCTGCACTAATCAACAAATATGTAACATTTGAAAAAGAAGTGAAATGTTGTTCCAACTTTAATTGTTCAATTTCTTTGTTTTCAGGTGAATATCCAGGAATTAATTATATGCCAGGTGAGAGATATTTGCTATCTAATTTATTTAGGTTTAAAGTAAATGTATGGATAAAAGCAAGAAACAAAATATTGAGCTTCAAAAAACTCTTTCTGAAATTGTTATACATAGTTGAAATTCGTGTTTGATATTATTTCGTTTTTATTTCATATTTTCTTGATAATATTTTTTGTCCTAATACATGGTTAGTAATGCACTGCCCCTATCATCATGTTTGGATACTTTCACATCATATTGGTTAAGACAGCTATCTCGACCTAAAACTGGCAGATTCAGGTTGACTTTAACATATGCAAACCTTTCATGTATAAAAACATTTGAATTGTTAGATTGACCTGAGATCTCAAGTCTCAGCCAATCAGAATTCTTCACACATAACTGAATCCTTTATGATACAGCAATCCAATACACATCTAATTTTGTGAAATATTTCGGTTTCACATTCTGCCAAATACTTCTTTAGCTTTAGATAGTGTTTGTCTTTAATTTTTTTACTTAAATCTCGGGGGTGTTGATTTTCTATTTGATTTTTTAAATGATACTAAGTAATCTATTAAATCAACCGATTTGTCATCTGGCATCCAGAGGAGATAAACTAAAAAGCTGAACTGAATTAATTAACTTGGGGAGTTATCTCCCTTTGATTATTTATTTTATTAATTTATATTATTTAGATTATATTTGTTATTTTTATGAGAACTTTATGATCATTTGTATTTTTCAGGTGATGCTAATCTACAAAGTGATTTTATCCCTAGTAAGTAAATTTACATGAATCTCTCTCTCTTTCTCTCTCTCTCTCTCTCTGTCTCTCTCTCTCTCTTTCTCTCTCTCCATTTAATGTCATTTTTCAACCAGGAAGAAAACGTTTGTTGAAATTTTGAAAGCTCACTCTCCAGTTCTCACATGTCAGTTTTCTGGGAACTCCAATCTGTATAACTTTGTTGAATCACTTGCTTTCAAGTCTCCCTTAACCGGCTAGCCTTTTTACAATTTAAAACTGTTCTGCTTCTACAGGAGATAGACTGCTTCACATGACCATAGCAACAAAACCGATTTGAACTTAGGATAACATGTATGCTGGTTAATGATAGAACTAAGAAGTAATGGTGGTCAAGTGGTTACTGACACGGACTGACGACCTGGGTGTTCCAAGTTCGAATCCACAACAATCACTTTTACTTAGGATGTCGGCAACCATCTCATGGTTTCTTCTGTAATTACCCGTCCTTCTATAAAGAATTCTGACTACAAAATAATGGGGATATCAATACCAACAATAGAATCTTTTGGATTCATACGATATGATGATGAACGGTAGAACTTTCAGCAAATTCTCCGACCTAATGTGTCGGCTTTGAACAGATATTACATTACAGATCATTAATCTCTCATTGCATTGCAATGTAATATTGCATGAATACATTTTAGTAATGGTGACATCTTTGCAACCACCTTTACATTATATAAACATAAAGTTTGGTATATTATTTCATACTAGCAAGACCTGTGGAAATTCCATGCTGCTTTCTACATCAATTTATTGTTAATAATAATATTCCTTTTGAATTAATAAATGTCTGTTAGAATAAATGTTATACAAAATGACCTTTTATTTTGCAAAAATAACTGTTATTCTTAGTTAAATATTCTTTAAATAAATGAAATTAATATACGTCTTTTTATTCATTTAAAATTATAACAATTTAATTCTTTTTAAAACAATAAATATTCTATATCTTATTATCACAAAAATAATATTCTCAAATCAATAAAATTAATATTGTTGAGACACTTGTAGTCTGTCTAAACTGTACGAACGAACTAACTAAACCAAGATGGCCGACTCCTATTTATATCACCACAAGCAAGGGAGGTAACCATGTAACTGAAGCAAGGGAGGTAACCAATGTCTACATTAACATTGCTGCTGTCCTCAAGTGAATAATTTATTTCTGATTTAACAAGTCCCTTAGAAGCTCAGACGAAGCTCCTGCCTTGGTCAAACAATCAGAGACCTGATCACAACCCTTGATCCATTCTATCTGTATCTCTCCTCTACTCTTCATTTCTTTCAGCCTTGCTACATCTATTCTCAATCGTCGATCGCTTACCAGATTGTTGGAATTCAATGTCTCCACAAGTGATGCATTATCTGTCTTGCAGAGAACGTCTGGCAATTTAGATAACTGAAATACCTCTTGTATCATAACCGCAGTCAAAACACCAGCATCAGCTCCCTCATTCAGAGCAAGAGTCTCTGAGGCCAATGGGCTTTTTGTCACTCTGTCCAATTTCTTTGACGCCCAACACATGGGGGCCATTTTGTCAGTACTTCCTCCAATAAAGACAACAAAACCACCCTGTGAAGATCCATCCTCCAGACTGGCATAAGAGGCATCAGTATAACACAAAATGTGTAAATCTGAGGGCTTTCCCAATTTTGGAAATGTTATAGAACCCTTCTTGGATTTCAATTTTGATAAGGCTTTATTCGCCTCAAATAAGGCTTTTACTTTGGGATGCTTTCCAGTGTTGCTCATTTTACACACATCAAAAGCTATATCAGGGCGTGTTTGAGTTGAAACCCACATCATCTGACCTGCAAGTCTCTTCAACTCATGCTTTTCTTCTTCATTCAGTTCATCATTTTTCCTCAGTATCCTCCCTTTGCTTATTTCTATTGGAGATATGGAAGATACATATAGATCTTGTTCTACAGTGATCCCATTTTCCTGTTGATTAACATTCAGTCCAACATATTTGAATGTTCCACTTTCATGAGATCCCACCTTAAATTTTTCTTTCAATGTTGCAATCACATCCCTTTCAAACTCTGTGTTTCCACAGAAAACAAAATCATCCACGTGCATAGCAAGAATTCCAGTCAAATTTCCTTTAATATCATGCCACAAAAACAATGCATTATCATAAGCACTTGCTACTCCTTTTAATTCAATCAAAGCCTGAGTAACTCTCTTGTACCATGCCCGTGGAGCATCATTCAATCCATAGATGCATCTTTTTAATTTCCACACTTGAGATTTAGGACAAACATCAGATGGTGGCCTCAGGTACACATCTCTCTCTAAAATACCACCTTGCAAAAAGGCTGAGGTAAAATCTATGGTCTGCAGCATCCAATTCTTTATTGATGCGGTTAGCATGACCATTCGCATAGCTTCACGGCTACATGTTGGGGAGTCCGTTTTCAGATTACTATTTTCTTCATAGCCTCGTGCTACAAGGCGAGCTTTCATTGTTTTCTGATTATCCTTGAATTTTTCAGTAATCACCCATCTTGTGGATATTGTTTTTTGACCTGTGTATGGCACACATTCAAATACTTCATAGGTGTTCATGTTTTTTATTTCTTTATGCTTGGCATCCATTACAGCTTTCGACTGCTCTTGTTCAGCGGCGAGCAGGACTACATTTTCCTGTTCAGTATATTGGGGCACTTCTCTCCAATGATCAATATGATTCCAGTTGATACAAACTTGATCCTCGTTTTCATCCTCAGGTTCTATATTGATCCAATGACTATATTTGCCAGTTGATTTAGGCTGTACTGACATAACCTTTCCTTTCTTCCACTCCCCACTTCCATTTATTTTATAAGTTATGGTCTTATTTCGGCCAGGTTTTTCAGTCTTATCTCTTAAACTGGTAGAACTATCAACAACTTCTTCTCTGTCTATATCTTCACTTTCTACCACTTGATTCTGCAACTCCTCCTCCTCAACTGAAAGGTATTTATTCTTCCCTTCTGTAGTGTTTCCCAGCATTTCAGCTTTTTTTGTTCTTTTTTCGTTGTTTTTATTCACTTTCATCAATTGGCACGGATGCATCCTATAAAATGCTCCGCCATGTCTGATTAAGACAAACTGGCCTTCTCTGCCTAACACTTTTGCTGGACCACGCCATCCTTTAAAACCCTGCCTCCGATAATAGATTTGGTCTCCGGTAGCATAATCTTCATCAGCATAAGTTCTGACATTAGACCTGAGAGCTCTCCTAATTCTCTCACTGGACTCAGCTTCCAAAAAGTTTCTCCTTGCACTATGGAGAGCATTTAAATTTTTTCTCACCATGTCACTTGTAGTAGAGGACTCCATAGCAGGTAACTGGTCTGTCAGAATTGAGGGTGTATTTACATTGAAACCGAATACAAGTTCATTTGGACTGTGTCCAGAGTAATTGAGGAGGGCATTTTTTGCACAAATAGCCCATGCCAAGGCAATTTCAGGTTCACACTTCTCATCGTCAATTGTTTTTTTCATTGCCTCAGCAACTATCAAATTATGACGTTCTACAGTACCGTTGCTGAATGGACTTTCTGCGGCAGTAGTACAGGTCTCTATGTTGAGTTTTTCATTCATCTGTCTATAGTGTTCGTTGTTGAATTCACCCCCATTATCACTCAGAAAACGAACAGGAGATCCGAAATAGGTAATCCACATCATAAAGATGTTTTTGATGATCTCCTCCTTCTTCTTTGTTTTGATCAATGTTGCCGCTGAATACTTGGTAGCGGCATCAATGAGATGTAGTATCCACACCTCATTGTGGATGAACTCTTTCAAATCCATGCAAACTGTGTGATTAAATCTATTGCCAAGAGGCAATCCCACAACCGGTCGCAGTGGAGCTTTTTTAAATCTAAGGCAAATTTGACAGTTTTCACAAACCTCCTCAATCGCCTTTATAAATTCCTTGTCATTGAATTTGCCACTTTTTTTAACCAAGGAAACAAGTTTTTCCTTCGAGGCATGAGCAAACTGTCGAAGAAGTTTTTCTGCTTTTTTTTTTTTTCTGTGAAAGAACACTGACCAAAATTCTGAACATGTAATACAATGTTCTTAGTACCACTATGATCCAACAACTTATTTGTTAAGGGGAGACAATAGTGCCCTGAAGTTGTGGTCTTTAGTTCAATACATTTATCAAAAATCCAGCACATATCTTTCCGGAAATCTAGCACTATTCCTGCTGTCTTCATTGATTTGTGACTTAATAGAAGAGGCAAGTCGTTTTTCACAATATCTGCTTCGATATAAACTCTTATACCTCCGAGTGTAACCGGAAATTTAGCAACTTTAATTGCTGTGACAGCCACTCCATCACCAAAACAAAAACTCCGGTCTGAGTTCGTATACTTCACTAGTTGCAGGTCACTTTCATTTAAAGTATCTAAATAAACATCAAGCCACACTTCGCCAGCCAGTGTGCGAGTACAAGCAGAATCCAAGACTGCCATTCCAAATGTTTCCTTTACAAGATTTGAGATTTTTTCATTTGTACTGTTCAAATAAATATTTTCTTGAATGAACAACGTAATGTGTATTTGTTCTGTCGCTTCCGTAAACCTGGGCGTATTTCTAGGACACTCTCTAATTAGATGGTTCGGAGACTGACATTTGTAACACAACAACACGTTTCCACTTCGGTCACATGGATTAGATTGTCCTCGACGAAAACGCCTTTTGTTGTTACCCGGTTTAGAATAATTATAGTTGACGATTTCGGGCTCTGATTTCACTGCCGGTACATTTTCATCACGATAAATGTCACCAAATACTTTCTTTATCGATTCCTTCATGTTTTGATACGTCAAAACAGAACACGTTGTCCGCGCTAATTTTTCGTTCTCTTCCGATATGTTAACCGCGTTCAAAACAAGAAAAGCTTGCACTCCTTCCGGTAGAATAATGTAGAATTTTTTTAATCTTTGGTACAAAAACTCATAACGAACAAGAAAGTCATTTATACTGGTACCTGACGATCTTTTATAAGTGTAAAATTCCTTAAAAGTCATGTAAGCGCGCGTGTGTTCATCCTTTAAATATATGTCATCCAGTTTCTTTATTAAGATCTTCAAGCCATCTCGTCCGCCGATGTCACTTGTTGGCAATTCACGGACACATTCTCTAATATTCGGTGGTAGCGTCAAAAACACTGCTGGCCCTTTTTTTTCCTCAGAAAGATCCGTGAACAACGACCACATTTCAACGTCTTGTTTCCAGTTCTCGTAAACATCCTCCCCCTCCAACAATGGAGGTTGTTTGTTCGAAGTTGCCATATCCGATATCCGATCTGTCTAGTGCTACAGACAAGCTGTACAAAAAAAAAAAAATTTTTTTTTTTTTTTTTTTTTTTTTTCGTTTTGTCGCACACAGAGGGATATCTCTGCTACCATTTGTTGAGACACTTGTAGTCTGTCTAAACTGTACGAACGCACTAACTAAACCAAGATGGCCGACTCCTATTTATATCACCACAAGCAAGGGAGGTAACCATGTAACTGAAGCAAGGGAGGTAACCAATGTCTACATTAACAAATATGACTTAAAAAATGTATTTATATAAAATTGTACTATTTTAGTCGACAAGATGTTTTGATTTTGTGATAATTCATTTTAAAATGGTTAAAGTGGAAATTTTTACCTTAGCGACTTCAAATAATCAACAATCATCATCTTTGCTGATCGAACAATCTCATTTTTTTAATATGTGTGAAAGGTGATTAAGTATGTACGAACATGATTGCAGCACGATTATGGCTGACAACAATCTATTCCAAGGAATTAAATAAAGAGTTCACTCAGAAATACCATATAAATTCCTGTGATCGAAAAGATGTATCTGCCCAAATGTTGTGCCAATGACAACCAAGATGAGAATAGTAGTCTGAACAATTCAAATAGTACAAATTATCTTTAAAAATTTTGATTGCTTTCAAAAAATTGAACTTATACATTTACTTATAACCTTATTGTTATTCGTTTAGTTTAAAATGTTGGCTTTTACATATAAAAACTATTTCTTGTATTTCTTTGTTTTTGGGTTCACACACCAATTATGTTACATAAAAAAAAAGAAATATTTTGAGTTTTTTTACCTGAAATTATTTCATGCTTTTTTTTTTCAGGAAGATTTGACGTAAATCCATATCCACTAAATAATGAACTTCCAGGAGTTTATTATAAGCCAGGTGAGACAATATCATTAATACAGTTAATTTGTACACATAAAAAAACACATTTGTTATTCCAAAATACTTAATATCATGATAAAAGCAAGAAAAAAAAATAATAACAAAATACTGAATTCACATTTCAGATTTTTTTAGATGAGGATTTGTATAAAAGCTGTGGGGACTGCCGGACACAAGTACGGGCAGATCCTTGCAAAAAATGAAAATTTGGAGATGAAAAATACCTTCGTTAACAATCTAACTAAATTTCTGAAGAAAGAAAAACAAATAAAGTAAAAGAAAATGAAGAAACCTTACGAATTACACATTAAAAAATTTGAATTGTTAGATTGACCTGAGATCTCAAGTCTCAGCCAATCAGAATTCTTCACACATAACTGAATCCTTTATGATACAGCAATCCAATACACATCTAATTTTTTTCATTCTGCCAAATACTTCTTTAGCTTTAGATAGTGTTTGTCTTTAATTGTTTTACTTAAATCTCGGGGGTGTTGATTTTCTATTTGATTTTTTAAATGATACTAAGTAATCTATTAAATCAACCGATTTGTCATCTGGCATCAATTTGTACACTTAAAAAACATATTTGTTATTCCACAATAGTGAATATCACGATAAAAGCAAGAAAAAAATACTGAATTCACGTTTCAGATTTTTTTGATGAGGATTTCTATAAGTCTGACTACTATTCACTGTCTTTTCACAAGTTTGACATAAAAGTTGCCAAATTCTCATGAAACAGATCAACCGACATGTTGTGAAAATAACATCCAAAATTAGAATAGTAGCTAGAACTTAGACTCTTATATTTTTATTCATATTTTATATTGTTTCATCTGATATGTATTACCTTATATTTAATATTTTGTCTTGAAATATTCACAATAAGAAAAGCCTTTTGATTTACGTGTTTTAGATGGTCACTTGTTTTGATTAAAATCCCAATATTTATGTTCTTTATTCTTTTGTTGCTATGCAATTTAAATTTAAACTTTTTGTAATGCTCCCGGAAAATGCCAGGTAGCGACAGCTAGTATTTAATACTTTTGTTCTAAAATATGGTGAAGATGTTTGAGGATATTTCTGAAATAAGGTGTTGGTATTTAGAGTATTTACGTGTTTAAGATTGCCATCGTAATTATTGTAAATTATTTTACAATGTGTAAGCATATATATTATCTTGGTTATAATCTTATTTAACTACAGTTGTGAAGTTTATGTTGTCCCACGGAGAAAATCCTAATCTTTACACAGTTGAGTGTGTAAAACCATCTTTTATGCCATTTAAATACCCCCCCCCCCAAAAAAAAAAACAACAGCAATCATGGCTTACTTTATTTATTTTAAATAAATATCATATGATTTCAGTAATATAATGAGAGAGATAGAGATAAGGGAAGAAAGAGACGATTATTTTAAAGAGGGCAGTTAGTCTGGGAGACGTCATTCTACCTTAAATTCTACATCATTTTGCTTTAAATTCTAATGAGAGAGAAACTTGTTTCTTGTTATTGGGATAAACATGGAGACTTTAGAGGCAGTGAATATTTTTGCTCTACTTTTATTCACTATTGTCTAGACTAGGGGTGGGCAAACTACGGCCCGCGGGCCGCATGCGGCTCGCCAAAGGAATTCATGCGGACCTCCAAGTACTGAATATTGACTTGTGGTTTTTTCATAGCTGTGCCGACTGCCGAACACAAGTATGGGCAGATCCTTGAAAAAAAATGAAAATTTGGAGATGAAAAAATACCTTCATTAACAATCTAACTAAATTTCTGAAGAAAGAAAAACAAATAAAGTAAAAGAAAACGAAGAAACCTTACGAATTACACATTAAAAAATTTGAATTGTTAGATTGACCTGAGATCTCAAGTCTCAGCCAATCAGAATTCTTCACATATAACTGAATCCTTTATGATACAGCAATCCAATACACATCTAATTTTGTGAAATATTTTGGTTTCACATTCTGTCAAATACTTCTTTAGCTTTAAACAGTGTTTGTGTTTTATTGTTTTACTTAAATCTCGGGGGTGTAAACACAATCTTGATTTTCTATTTGGCTTTTTAAAATATATTAAGGAATCTATTAAATGAACCGATTTGTCATCTGGCATCCAGAGAAGATAAACTGAAAAAGCAGAACTGAATTAATTAACTTGGGGAGTTATCTCCCTTTGATTATTTATTTTATTAATTTATATTATTTAGATTATATTTGTTATTTTTATGAGAACTTTATGATCATTTGTATTTTTCAGGTGATGCTAATCTACAAAGTGATTTTATCCCTAGTAAGTAAATTTACATGAATCTCTCTCTCTCCTTCTCTCCATTTAATGTCATTTTTCAACCAGGAGGAAAACGTTTGTTGAAATTTTGAAAGCTCACTCTCCAGTTCTCACATGTCAGTTTTCTGGGAACTCCAATCTGTATAACTTTGTTGAATCACTTGCTTTCAAGTCTCCCTTAACCGGCTAGCCTTTTTACAATTTAAAACTGTTCTGCTTCTACAGGAGATAGACTGCTTCACATGACCATAGCAACAAAACCGATTTGAACTTAGGACAACATGTATGCTGGTTAATGATAGAACTAAGAAGTAATGGTGGTCAAGTGGTTACTGACACGGACTGACGACCTGGGTGTTCCAAGTTCGAATCCACAAAAATCACTTTTACTTAGAATGTCGGCAACCATCTCATGGTTTCTTCTGTAATTACCCGTCCTTCTATAAAGAATTCTGACTACAAAATAATGGGGATATCAATACCAACAATAGAATCTTTTGGATTCATACGATATGATGATGAACGGTAGAACTTTCAGCGGATTCTCCGACCTAATGTGTCGGCTTTGAACAGATATTACATTACAGATCATTAATCTCTCATTGCATTGCAGAAAATCAGGAATCTTCAATCATCAAGATCACCAATGCTATTCATAATGCAGCCATAGGCAGTTCTGTCGTTTGCATATATACCAACAAATAATAAAGGATATCATTTGAAAGATTTCATTATCTTATTATATCTAGAAACGTAACACTTTATATGCCACCCTATCAAATTATTTTCATATGACGGGAGAACTATCAAGAGCTTCGCTGATTCTATGCAGTATTACTCAGCATGTCAGCTGTTGACTTTACAGAGTGAAATCCATATTGCTCGTCACTAAGTAGATTGCTTTTGCCGAGGCAATTGGCAACTTCAATCAATTGATTTATGATGCAAAGAACTAATCAAAAGCATTCTTAAAAACTGATGAACACAAATTTTAAGGAAAGAATAAACAAGCAACAAAAAAAAACAAAAAAACGTTTAAATATCAAAACTTCAAAAATCGATTAAAAAAAAATGTCGTTGCGTTGGTGCGAACATGCAACCTTAAAATAACGACACTGCCACGATAACCACTGCTCTATGATGGCATCAGCGGATTAACGTTGATTTTTTTTCTCTATTTAAACCAATTCAAGAATGAACGTTATTCGCACATGTGTGTTTGGTTACATTGTCATGAAGGAACGATTTTTTACTACTTTCTCTCATTGAAAACGTCTATTTCTATGGGAAATAATTGACCATTTTTTTCTAATTCTCACATATTATTTGACTGAGAGATTGCACTTTCAGACAGTACTGGTTTCGACCCAGCCTGATGCCGCTGAGAAAAGTTTTAGGCATACATACATACATACATACATGCATACATACATACATACATACATACATACATACATACATACATATATAAAAATAGACAGGTGAGACTTATATAATATGGGTGCCCAACGTTGCTCGGGTGTTTGGAGGTTTGTGTTGAGCAAAAAAAAAAAAAAAAAAAAAAAAAAAAATTAGTGGACAGACAGGCTGGAACTCGTACCGCAAAGGAGGGAAAGAACATGAAAAAAAAAATGTGACGCATTTGCTGTTGCGTCCATTGCCAAACCAGAATTGACGAATGTTTAAATTAAGACTAGTCAATCGAAAAGATGGGATGACTTTCGAAAATATTGGCGAAAAAAGCAACCCCTCCATATAGAAAAGTACCCAATTGAGGGTGAAAAAATTAATGTTTTTTGCCAATTTTTCGATATTTGTCATCCGAAGGATCCAGCTACAAAACGATAGTTAGTTAGCACCTTCTTGCTGTGAGTGGTGGGATGGTAGGGTCTACTTGTATGGGTATGAATATCTCAGAAATATCATTAGTTCTTAATAATACTTTTATCTTAACTTTATATTCAATTGATTCACATAGTTTTGTAAATAATTGTTTGTTTCTTCTGCATAACAAAATGAATATAACCATAACTATAACACTAACCAAATCAATATATAGTTGTCCTGGGAAATTCTCTTTCCTGGTATTTCTTCTGTCCTTTTTGCTTTCTAAAACATTGTGTATCCCATGACACAAAGAAAATTAACCATATGACGAGTTAAATTTCAAATGTTTTGATATTTCTTGATCCCCTTTTAATCAAAAATATATTTTCTAGATGTATCAAGGGAGATAATCAGGAATGCACTGCCCCTATCATCATGTTTGGATACTTTCGCATCATATTGGTTAAGACAGCTATCTCGACCTAAAACTGACAGATTCAGGTTGATTCCTTAAAAGCAGAGTGCTTCACTTTAACATATGCAAAGCTTTCATGTATAAAAAAATTTGAATTGTTAGATTGACCTGAGATCTCAAGTCTCAGCCAATCAGAATTCTTCACACATAACTGAATCCTTTATGATACAGCAATCCAATACACATCTAATTTTGTGAAATATTTCGGTTTCACATTCTGCCAAATACTTCTTTAGCTTTAGATAGTGTTTGTCTTTAATTTTTTTACTTAAATCTCGGGGGTGTTGATTTTCTATTTGATTTTTTAAATGATACTAAGTAATCTATTAAATCAACCGATTTGTCATCTGGCATCCAGAGGAGATAAACTGAAAAAGCTGAACTGAATTAATTAACTTGGGGAGTTATCTCCCTTTGATTATTTATTTTATTAATTTATATTATTTAGATTATATTTGTTATTTTTATGAGAACTTTATGATCATTTGTATTTTTCAGGTGATGCTAATCTACAAAGTGATTTTATCCCTAGTAAGTAAATTTACATGAATCTCTCTCTCTCTCTCTCTCTCTCTCTCTGTCTCTCTCTCTCTCTTTCTCTCTCTCCATTTAATGTCATTTTTCAACCAGGAAGAAAACGTTTGTTGAAATTTTGAAAGCTCACTCTCCAGTTCTCACATGTCAGTTTTCTGGGAACTCCAATCTGTATAACTTTGTTGAATCACTTGCTTTCAAGTCTCCCTTAACCGGCTAGCCTTTTTACAATTTAAAACTGTTCTGCTTCTACAGGAGATAGACTGCTTCACATGACCATAGCAACAAAACCGATTTGAACTTAGGATAACATGTATGCTGGTTAATGATAGAACTAAGAAGTAATGGTGGTCAAGTGGTTACTGACACGGACTGACGACCTGGGTGTTCCAAGTTCGAATCCACAAAAATCACTTTTACTTAGGATGTCGGCAACCATCTCATGGTTTCTTCTGTAATTACCCGTCCTTCTATAAAGAATTCTGACTACAAAATAATGGGGATATCAATACCAACAATAGAATCTTTTGGATTCATACGATATGATGATGAACGGTAGAACTTTTAGCAGATTCTCCGACCTAATGTGTCGGCTTTGAACAGATATTACATTACAGATCATTAATCTCTCATTGCATTGCAATGTAATATTGCATGAATACATTTTAGTAATGGTGACATCTTTGCAACCACCTTTACATTATATAAACATAAAGTTTGGTATATTATTTCATACTAGCAAGACCTGTGGAAATTCCATGCTGCTTTCTACATCAATTTATTGCTAATAATAATATTCCTTTTGAATTAATAAATGTCTGTTAGAATAAATGTTATACAAAATGACCTTTTATTTTGCAAAAATAACTGTTATTCTTAGTTAAATATTCTTTAAATAAATGAAATTAATATACGTCTTTTTATTCATTTAAAATTATAACAATTTAATTCTTTTTAAAACAATAAATATTCTATATCTTATTATCACAAAAATAATATTCTCAAATCAATAAAATTAATATGACTTAAAAAATGTATTTATATAAAATTGTACTATTTTAGTCGACAAGATGTTTTGATTTTGTGATAATTCATTTTAAAATGGTTAAAGTGGAAATTTTTACCTTAGCGACTTCAAATAATCAACAATCATCATCTTTGCTGATCGAACAATCTCATTTTTTTAATATGTGTGAAAGGTGATTAAGTATGTACGAACATGATTGCAGCACGATTATGGCTGACAACAATCTATTCCAAGGAATTAAATAAAGAGTTCACTCAGAAATACCATATAAATTCCTGTGATCGAAAAGATGTATCTGCCCAAATGTTGTGCCAATGACAACCAAGATGAGAATAGTAGTCTGAACAATTCAAATAGTACAAATTATCTTTAAAAATTTTGATTGCTTTAAAAAAGATTGAACATATACATTTACTTATAACCTTATTGTTATTCTTTTAGTTTAAAATGTTGGCTTTTACATATAAAAACTATTTCTTGTATTTCTTTGTTTTTGGGTTCACACACCAATTATGTTACATAAAAAAATGAAATATTTTGAGTTTTTTTACCTGAAATTATTTCATGCTTTTTTTTTTCAGGAAGATTTGACGTAAATCCATATCCACTAAATAATGAACTTCCAGGAGTTTATTATAAGCCAGGTGAGACAATATCATTAATACAGTTAATTTGTACACATAAAAAAACACATTTGTTATTCCAAAATACTTAATATCATGATAAAAGCAAAAAAAAAAAATAATAACAAAATACTGAATTCACATTTCAGATTTTTTTAGATGAGGATTTGTATAAAAGCTGTGGGGACTGCCGGACACAAGTACGGGCAGATCCTTGCAACAAATGAAAATTTGGAGATGAAAAATACCTTCGTTAACAATCTAACTAAATTTCTGAAGAAAGAAAAACAAATAAAGTAAAAGAAAATGAAGAAACCTTACGAATTACACATTAAAAAATTTGAATTGTTAGATTGACCTGAGATCTCAAGTCTCAGCCAATCAGAATTCTTCACACATAACTGAATCCTTTATGATACAGCAATCCAATACACATCTAATTTTTTTCATTCTGCCAAATACTTCTTTAGCTTTAGATAGTGTTTGTCTTTAATTGTTTTACTTAAATCTCGGGGGTGTTGATTTTCTATTTGATTTTTTAAATGATTCTAAGTAATCTATTAAATCAACCGATTTGTCATCTGGCATCAATTTGTACACTTAAAAAACATATTTGTTATTCCACAATACTGAATATCATGATAAAAGCAAGAAAAAAATACTGAATTCACGTTTCAGATTTTTTAGATGAGGCTTTGTATAAGTCTGACTACTATTCACTGTCTTTTCACAAGTTTGACATAAAAGTTACCAAATTCTCATGAAACAGATCAACCGACACGTTGTGAAAATAACATCCAAAATTAGAATAGTAGCTAGAACTTAGACTCTTATATTTTTATTCATATTTTATATTGTTTCATCTGATATGTATTACCTTATATTTAATATTTTGTCTTGAAATATTCACAACAAGATAAGGCTTTTTGATTTACGTGTTTTAGATGGTCACTTGTTTTGATTAAAATCCCAATATTTATGTTCTTTATTCTTTTGTTGCTATGCAATTTAAATTTAAACTTTTTGTAATGCTCCCGGAAAATGCCAGGTAGCGACAGCTAGTATTTAATACTTTTGTTCTAAAATATGGTGAAGATGTTTGAGGATATTTCTGAAATAAGATGTTGGTATTTAGTGTATTTACATGTTTAAGATTGCCATCGTAATTATTGTAAATTATTTTACAATGTGTAAGCATATATATTATCTTGGTTATAATCTTATTTAACTACAGTTGTGAAGTTTATGTTGTCCCACGGAGAAAATCCTGATCTTTACACAGTTGAGTGTGTAAAACCATCTTTTATGCCATTTAAATACCCCCTCCCCCCAAAAAAACAACAGCAATCATGGCTTACTTTATTTATTTTAAATAAATATCATATGATTTCAGTAATATAATGAGAGAGATAGAGAGAGGGGAAGAAAGAGACGATTATTTTAAAGAGGGCAGTTAGTCTAGGACACGTCTTTCTACTTTAAATTCTACATCATTTTGCTTTAAATTCTAATGAGAGAGAAACTTGTTTCTTGTTATTGGGATAAACATGGAGACTTTAGAGGCAGTGAATATTTTTGCTCTACTTTTATTCATTATTGTCTAGACTGACGAAGCTATAAAAAAAGCTGAAAATATTAAATATTCTTAATCGCGACTTAGATGGTGGCATAAGTCGAGCTCAGGTTCAGGATAATGTCTCTCGGACATTACTCGATATACCAATGAAGAACATGGTAATGGCAGCGGTAGAAGAATTTCTGAAAAAACAATCGTTTGTAAAGCTCATTAAACTGATAAAAAGATGACGCATTTCTAGTACACACTCGAACTAGACATATGCAATTGCATGTGAAAAGCTAACGTTATCAAAATTATTGCTGAACATATGGTGAACATTCAAGAATGACGTATTTAATTACCTACAAGTTGATAACCAGGAAATTACCTCAACAGAAACCGAGTTGGAGAAGACGAGGATTATGGTTAGAATAGAAAGTGAGAATACACAAATAGAAGACGAAAAGATTAGAATACAAATTACAAGGATGGAGGCAAGAACCAAAAACAAAGAAATTCGATGTGGTTAAGTTTTCTTTGTTTTTTATTCATTTGAAAAGATTATATTTATTTTTGCTTGGAAGCCTTTTATTTTCTTTCAATGAAAAATTTAGGGATTTTGACTCTTGCATATAAAATAATTTCATGCATTTCCCTGTTTTTCTTGGTACCCCAACCAATTACATTTAACAAGAAGTGAAATATTTTTTATATTTTTTTACATGAAATCATTTCAATCTGTTTTTTTTTTTCAGGAAGATTGGACATAAATCGGTATCCACCAAATTATGACCTTCCACGAGTTGATTATCTGCCAGGTGAGACAATAAAATTAATATAGTTGATCTGTACATTGTAAAAGTTGTTCAAACATTTTTTATATTATGGCAAAAAAAAAAAAAAAAAAAAGAAAACAACTGAAGTTATGATTCTAGTTTGGTTGGTTGGTTGGTTGGTTGTTTTTGTTTTACGGCATATCAACCGTTTTCAGGTTATTTAATGCCGAATCCAAAGATTTTGAAGAAAAACTTTTTTTAATAGAATATATTTGTTGTTTTCACGTCGGTTTCTATTTAACCCATAGTTGGGACCCTAACAGGTACTACCACTCCGGGTCAGAGTGGACCTAGGAGCAATGGTAATTAAAGGGTGGCTCCACACTCCCCAAAGCCCACAAGCTGGGGCCTCACCACTGAATATAGTTTAAGGTCATATCCAGGACTCCCATTGAGGAACTTTTACCCTCTGCAGGGGGGCAGTCGACGTATTCTAATGCCCCACCGACAGGGCCGATTCTAGTTTGGAGATGAGGATTTAGGATTTGTATTATTTCATGTTTTTTTTTTTTCAGAAGGATTGGACATAAATCGGTATCCACCAAATTATGACATTTCACGGCCTGATTATCTTCCAGGTGAGACAATAATATTAACATAGTCATTTTATTTTGAAAAACGAAAAGTTTACAAAACAAAATTAGGCACAAGCTCAATAAAAAAAGTGGGAATGGGCTATGGTCACTGTACCGTTGAGTCTAAGATGTTCCTAGCTAGAGTTCTCAGTCACCATAATACCACATTCACACCAAAGATAATCCTGCTTAAGATTCCCAAATCAATTCGTTTTATTTTTAATAATATATATATATAAAATCTCTATAAAAATAAAATTTTGTAAAAACCGTTTTCATTAAATAAAACATGATTTCATTGGCATGAAGTAAGGAGAAAAAAGTTCAAATGAAAAAAGTGTTAGTAGGCGCCTCCCAACCTCTTTTAGATAGTAGACCGCTCATTGTTTTCCGGCTTGATCAAGCAGGTCAATCTTTAAATCGTCTGAAATCTAGACGGAAAAAAAAATGGATGGGAGAGTTGGGGGGGGGGGTATGTGATATCTCTCCAAAATAAAAGCAATTAGTGGATGCATCAAGTGGGCGAGGATGCTCGGGATCGATGTGACTGAGCTGTACATTTTAATATATATTTTTAAAAGTTGTTCAAAAATTCTTTATAAAGAATAAAGAATTTAAAGAGAGAAAACAATTGAAGTTATGATTCTAGTTTTTGAGATGAGGATTGAAGATTTGTATTATTCGAACTACTATTCTCATCTTGGATGTTATTTTCACAACATTTCGGCCGATATAAAGGGAAAAAGGTTGGGGCTTACACCAACCTTGTGAAAATAGCATTGAAGATAAATAGTCCGAATAATTCATATCATTTATTATTTTTTTATTTGGTATCATTTTGATTTTTTTTTAATATAAACTATGATGATATTTGCCCCTGTTTCAATGACCGGAATAGTTTAATAACGAATGTTGCATCCGTTTCATCACTCAATTTCGCAATTGATTGGTTCGCGTTCTCAGAATCATATTCGGCTTAACATCTATTTTACATGCTGTCAGATGATTTTTAGAAATTGACTTTCAAACTAGCCCATCACTATCCTTTATCTATTCCTCTTTCGGTGCTTGTTGTTGAGAAAGAGATTTTAAATATGTCGTTTTAAACAAAACAATATCACGTACTTAATTATCATGTCAACAATAGTAATATATCCAAAAATTACGAAAATTCATCGAATAGAAGAACTACTATTGTATTTTTAGTCGAAGAAAGTCTATTACTATAGACAACAAATATTGCACACCATGAACAAATAATCTAAAATTTGCTTTCTGAGTTATGTCCCTGGTATGTGAACCTTTCACTGTCTACTTTATAACATCTAAGAAAAATGCAATTTTACCCAAATTTCCGTAAAAATTACTTTTAACTATAAATAACTCGATTATTTTCTTAATAAGTCTAACTATTTTCGACATGACAGTTAAGAACGTAATATTCTTTTTACTTAAAACGGCATATTTAAAAAAATCGGTCTGGCAACTCTATCTCAACAAGCACCCCTCTTTCTCTCAAAATTAAATTTCAACTTTGTATTTTCAGTGTTTACTTCACGTTTTTGCATGGTGACTTCATCTTCTTAAATGCCAACCACTTCCGCACCTGCTGGCATAAAATTGCTGGCAGCAACTGGAAAAACAAAAAAGAAAACAAACAACAACAACAACAACAAAAAAAAAAAAGAAAGAGAAAAAAGTGAAACGTGTTTGGAGTTTTAATTGTTTCATTTTTTGTTTGTTTTCAGGTAAATTTCCAGGAATGAATTATTGGCCAAGTAAGAAACATTATTCTCTTAATATTATATACATTTACAAAATATATGAATTGATAAAGATACTTTATATCATGATAAAAAACAAGAAACAACAAGCTGCGCATGCGTGGTTCCTCTCGCATGTGAGATAACACCACAAAAATAGTTAAGAAATGATGAATGTGAGAAGTGTGAAGGGCCAACGTTGCCTTCACATTTTCGCCAAGTTTCAGAAAACTCCAATGGATGGGGCAAAAGTATGGGGTAAAAAGTGTCATTTTTTTGCAATTTTGGGGCATTTGTGACCCCTTTTTGAGCTCCAGGGAATGCCGAATCCCAATGAAAATGGACAAACGGTGCAGTTTCACTCCTTAAGACATATTCAGCACCATGGAAAACCATTATATAGACATACATATCAAGTTTTTGAGTAATATGAAAAAAGAGCTCCAAAAAGGCATGTTTTTAGTCCTAAAAGGGATGCAAACCAGAATTTTGACACGGTCACCCATACTGAATTTATATTAAGAACAATGGTCTCCATATTTTGGCCAAGTTTTAGGAAAATCTAATGGATGGATCAAATGCTATCAGGCAAAAAGTGTCATTTTTGGCCATTTTGAGGCATTTTTGACTTCTTTTGGACCCATGGGGCTCCGAATCCCAGTGTAAATGGATAACGTTACAGTTTTACACATGTATATTTGAGTTGACTACTGTGAAAAACCACTACATAGTCAGACATATCAAGTTTTGCTGAGAAATATGAAAAAAGAGCCACAAAAAGGGGTGTTTTTAGCACTGAAAGTCCTCGGGGACATGAACCAGAATTTTGCCAGGGTCACCCATACTGAATTTATATTAAGAACAATGGGCTCTACATTTTGGCCAAGTTTCAGAAAAATCTAATTGATGGATCAAAAGTTATGGGGCAAAACTTGTCATTTTTGGTCATTTTGGGACATTTTTGACCTCTTTTGAACCCCTGGGGAAGCAACGGGAATTTTCACGCAAAATGTTTTTACTGTGCACATCTATTTAATGAAATACAATTTGTGGCAAAATTTCAGGAAGAACTATCTGGCAATCGTCTGGACTAACGGACACACGCATGCACGGACGCCACTGAAAACATAGGTCCCTCTCCGATAAATCCGGGGACTAAAATATAAAGTTCCAAAAACGCTTTCCAAAATTGTTATACATAGTTTAAATGCATGTTTGATAGTAATTTAGTTTTTATGTAATATCATTTATCCATAATTGATTTGTTGCCCTGACTTATGGTGTGATGAACACGATGTTTTGTTTATTAAAAGAAGGGTTACTTTATGTATTCTGTTGTAGTTAGAGATTTCATTTTCATTTCCTCCATTTTTTTACCCCTCCATTTCACCCAGTACCTTAGTGTTTATGGACTTGTTGCTTTTTCTTCTAAAAGGGAGTCTTTGATTTTTCATAAAAAAGCCTAATTCACTTTATGATGCTTTAAGTTTCATTATAAAAGTAGAGAGTTCCTAACAAGCATTTATCACAAGCCCACACTTACATGTCTTTACTTGAATTGCTACCCTTTTGCACCCAAACATAAAAAGCTAGGTTTAATTTATACCTCAATGCACTAAACACTCATGATTTGTTCTTTAAATAGACTTCAATTGGACAAAATAAGGAAAATCCACATGACTTAATTTCAGAGTGCCTCAAGAAAAAAAATTGACAAAGCAAATATTGTTTTTAACTGTTTATATATATATATATATATATATATATATATATATATATATATATATATATATATATATATATATATATATATATGTATATGTATTTTTCGAATAAAATTGAAAGAAGGTTTTGAAACATATTCAAAGCAGAATAATCACATCAAAAGAAATCCCTCTTAACTAAGACAATGTTTAATTAACTGGATTTTCAACAATGAATATTGTAAATAAAAGAAAAGCAAACAACTAAACAAAAGTTTATAGAAGTTAGAAGTAATTGCAAGAAAGAAATAGCGAAAGTGAAGAGAGAATACCGGAAACTATCAGATAACGCATTGAAAAACAGAAATTAGGAACTTGAGATTTCTGGAAAATCTACAACAGTGTAGTAAATAATAGACAATCAACAATTCCCCCACTATCCAACAATCATGAGGTTGCTTACACGGCAACCGAGAAGGCTAACATGCTTGCCAAACATTGGACCCAGCAAACCACTCCCTCCCTGATTTTCCTTCGTGGACAGAAACCACATTAGATGATCCGAAAATCACTCCCCAAGTGCATGATATCATAAAAAAACCTAGACACTTCAAAAGCATCCCCACTGTACTATTAAAAAAAAAATGCCCCGCTAAGGTTGCTCCAGTTCTCTTCAAACTCTTCAACAAATGCCTTAACGAATCTTGCTTTGCTGATTGCTGGAAAACTGCTTCTGTGATACCAGTTTACAAGAATTCTGGTGAAATAACTAACCAATAAAATAATCACCACATTAGCCCCCTTTCTCATTTTGCCAAAATATTATTAATTAATCAAGATCTAGTCCACCACCTTACAGCTGCTAAACTTCTGTCTGACCAACAATATGGATTTAGACAAGTCCGTTCTATTGCAGATACCCTGACTGTAATCTCTGAATGTATTTACCATGCACTGGATAAAGCAGGGGGAAGGTAGGACAGTACTGTTAGATATATATAAAGCTTTTAACAGGGTATGGCACGAGGGTTTTTTCAGGAAAATCAGATCATATGGTATTACTGGACGAATACTTAACATAATTAAATCCTTTTTAAGTAAGAGAAGAATCCAGGATGTCCTCGATAAACGTACGTCAAAACAATATGATATAAATGCGGGTATACTGACATGCAGAAGTTAAAGTGCAATGTAAACAGACATCTTGCTGCTCAACTCCCTTCATAATATTCCTGCAAAATAGTAGCCCCTTACATTAAAGTGGCATCGTGCCTTGTTTGGGGTGAAAATACAAAAAAGAAAAAAAAAGAAATTGTAATGGGAAATGTTTCTTTTTCTGTGATAGATGATCAAATCTTTTAAAAATAATTGCAGTAATAATTATATATATATATATATATATACTAATAATATCTGTTTGTAAGTGTAGCGTAGATGTGTGAATTTAGTTATCAACCGCATGAGCAAGCATAAATAAGAAACAAACTTTTGACGAACACTTCTTATTGTCCCATGTGGGAATCTTGCTGATGAGCTCAATAACTGCATTAAATTGTCACATTTATGGAGGTTCATTAAGACCGTAACATTATCTATAAACATGCGTGTGACCAAATCGCAGATGATTTTGCCTCCTAGTTGTAAGAATAATTAATGGCAATATTCTTACTACTCCAGATATTGCATCAATTGTTTTATCTGCTGTTTTGCATTACCGTTATAGGGCCTGTGTTAATGATAAAAAGCAAATACTTCAATAGATCAAGATTGGGCAAAGGAGTTTTTGAATTAATCGAATGAAACGCGGTCAGTTAGTTAATAAAAAGTCAATCATCATTGATTAATATGTGAGTTAGTGATATTTTATTCATTTTAAAGCATAACTGAATTTTCTTTTTCCTTTTTAGATTATGTTGGCTGTTTCACAGATCAGAAGGAAAGGGCGATGAATGAAATGTTTATTTCATCGAAATTTATGACTGTTGATTGGTGTCAAGAATATTGCCGGAGAAATTCTTATTCGTATGCTGCTTTACAAGTTAGTAATTTTCATTCGTTTTTCAAATGTTTCCCAAACTTTTACGAGTGCGTCCATGTTATCCAAAATGACGACCTATTTTCCCCCAGTATATCGTACAACTTTTATATTTAAAGATGTAGAAGGAAAACAATTGTTTATTACAAACAATACTAATGAATAAAGGGGTAAAACACAAGGGGAGGAAGAGAGAGAGAGAGAGAGAGAGAGAGAGAGAAAGAGAGAGAGAGAGAGAAAGAGAGAGAGGGGAGGGGAAAATAGAGAGAAGCAGATTCAGAAGTGCATATAATCTTAGAGTCCATATGATCTTGGTAATATATCTGTTTATAGTTGTAAGTTGGAGTTAAGGTCATTCTTGTAAAATTTTCTTATTGCAATATATATATATATATATATATATATATATATATATATATATATATATATATAGGCGGCAAAAAGAAAGTCTGCACTTGTAATTTTTTCAAAAACTGCAAATTTAAGCTAAATTTAATGTAACTGTTTAAACAAACTATACCTCGTTTGATTGGCCTTTTATTCTTCTATAATTTTACCTGTTCAAAAAGAAAGTCCACACAATGGAAAATTGTTATATAAATGTAACTTTAGGACATTAATGCAAAACAAATACAACAGGAACACACTGAACTAGTTAATATTTAGAAGCATAGCCCTTCTGCAATTTGACAGCCTGCAATCTTTTGGGAATTCCTTGAATTAGATTGCAGCAATACTCCGGGGAAAGGGCATTCCACTTTTCTTTAATTTTTGTCCAAAGTTCTTCCAAATTTGAAATTTTATCATTACGTAGCTGTTGCTTGATGTAATGCCATATGTTTTCGATAGAATTGAGGCCTGAAGATTGTGCAGGCCAATCCAAACACGGAATATCATGCTCTTCCAGGAACATTTTGACATTGTCAGCTGTATGAATGGGAGCATTATCTTGCATGAAGATGGGATTATCATACAAATTCCGACCAAAGTAGGGTAGAAAATGCTCACTCAACATATTAATGTTTTTGGTCGAATTAATTCGACCTTGCAAACGAACTATAGGCCCTGAACCATTGGTACTAATAATGCCCTACACCAAAACTGAACTTCCACCACCTTACAGTGTTGAAACTAAGCACTTAGGATTAAATGCTTCGTCTTTCCTCCGACGGATGTACAGCCTACCATCATTGCCTAGCCTATTGAACTTGCTTTCGTCGATAAAAAGCACTTTTGACCAAAATGAAGAGTCACGATTTTCATTGCATCGGACGAAGTGCAGACGGCGCTTCCTGTTCTTTACAGAAATTATTGGCTTGCGTCTTGCAACATATCTTCGCAAATTAAATTCCGTGAATCTGTTCTTGACAGTAGAAAGAGAGCACTTTTTAACAAGATTGCACTGTTGTTGGATTTGGGGAGCCGTTTCGAATCTATTTCTTAGGCTGTGGACTTTGATAGCATTGTCTTCCCTGTTAGAAGTAACTCTAGTACGACCAGATTTAGGTGCATCATGAACACTGTAGGTGTTTTGGTGCTTTTGCACAATTTTTTGTACCGTTTCTCATCACATTTCAATCTGCGGGCGATTTCTTGATTGGATAAACCAGAAAGATGGAGATTAATGAGCTCCTAATGATCACTAACCGAAAGCCGTGGCATATGGACTAAATGTTACGTTGTATAACCTGGAACAATAACAATTACGATTAGAGATGCTTTGTTGCCTGTTGGTGGATATTTTAAACTGATTTAGGAGCGATAATTTAAGCTGTTTTTAAGCGAATTTGTTGCTGCGGACTTTCTTTTTGCCTCCTCAATTTGAAGTTATTTTTTTAAATTGACATGAACACTAGAATATTTCAATTAAAAGTCAAATATAAACAGGTAAAATTATAGAGGAATGAAAAGCGAATCAAATGAGGTATAGGTTGTTTAAACAGTTACATTAAATTTAGCTTAAATTTGCAGTTTTTGAAAAATTACAAGTGCGGACTTTCTTTTTGCCGGCACTATATATATATATATATAAAATTGTTATGGCTTGCAATAAGCCACAAAGAAAACAGAACAGTGGAATAGAGTTTAAACAATGTATTACTGGAACAGCAACGTAAAAAGGTTACAACTGAAAAGAGTAGTAAACGTCACCAAGCAGGCAAGGGTCGCTCTGGTGTTTAATCCACAAAAAGGTTTATGGTTTATATAATGGATAAAACAGTCTATTTGGAGGGTGATCCCCCCACAACACCCCTCTCCCAAGCTGATTTCCACGGTTGTGAAAATCAGTATTTCTTTCTTTTGGGGCAGACCACCAAGGGGTCTGTGCGCTTCCTCTTTCTACCGGAGCGTCTCAGTTCTGACATCCCTTTTGGAGGGTCTGTGTCAAAACAGTCATACACAGTTTCAATCGCCTCACTGCCGTCCTGGTTCTTCTTGATCCTTGTAGAAGCGTTTCCTGATTTGGTTCAGGTGCCTCTTATGTTGGAACTTTGGGCCCTGAATGATGTTTGTAACATGGCCGATTCTTCGTAAGATCGTGCCCTGTTCCCAAAAAGAAACGTTATTTCTAAAATGTCTAAAATACATGTTATCTCCACTGTTAAACCGTTTCGTTGGCATTGTAGAGGTTCTGTTGTGTACTATGTGTTTGGGTAGCAGTTTATCAAATACGGATTTTATTTTCCGTTCAAACATGATTTCTGCTGGGGATCCTGCATCTGGTTTGTTTGGATTTCTCGTGATTCTGTAAACCTGCAGAAATTGCTGAAGGGTCTTTTCTGTCGGTGTACCGGACGCCTTTTTTAATGCCCTTTTAAGCGTATCGATGAAGCATCTGGCCTGGCCATTGCTTCTGGTGTGGTACTGGGGTGTCGTAATATGCTTGACTTGATACGTCTCGCAGAATTCTCTGAACTCTGTTGAGGTGAATTGTGTAGCGTTGGCGCTAACCAAACAGTCTACAACCCCAAGCCGAGCAAACAATTCCAATTAAAAAATTGTCATTGTTGCCGTGGTCGGTGTTTTGCATCTTAGAACCTCTGGCCATTTGGAGTAAGAGTCAACTACTATCAGGTAGAAAAAATCCTCCACACGTCCCGCATAATCGATGTGGATCCTCGACGATGGTTGTTCAGCTTTAGGCCAAGGTTTATATGTTATCGGTGGTGCTTTTGCAGCCAAAGCACAGCCTTTGCATCTGTTCACCATGTCGGTAATATCTTGGTCCATAGCTGGCCAATAAACAAAACTTCTCATTAGGCTTTTCATTCTGTTTATTCCTGGATGCCCCATGTGAAAATCTCTGAGAATTCTTTTTTGAAGGGATGACAACCTTTTCACCGTATAACAGTATTTCGTCGCAACCAGAAAAAATGTCTGAACTGGTGTCACTCAGTGCTAATTTCTGCTTTGTGGTTTGAATGAAATTGTCATTTAGGGATTTTGACTTAATTTCCTGAAGTGTGACCTGCAGTTCGCGGATAATATTGTTTATCATGGTTTTTACATCACTATTAATACATAGTGCCGTGATTACTGAATCTTCAAGAGGTTCCATTTTGGCAGGAATCAGTCTCGATAGACCATCTGCATGGGCTAGTTGTTTTGAGGGGAGAAATTGAATTGTAAAATTATAGTTCAGCAGAATAGTTCCCCATCTTAATAGTCGGTTAACAGTGAATGTTGGAAGTCCTTTTTTTGGTCCAAAAATGGATATCAATGGCTTATGGTCGGTTTGTAGAAAAAAATGTCTTCCGTAGAAGAACTGGTGGAATTTTGAAACTGCAAATATAATTCCTAAGGCCTCTTTCTCGATCTGAGAATAATTCTTTTCTGTTGGCAAGAGAGTCCGTGTTTCGAGCCATCCAGCATTCGATGTAGCATGCACGCCTAGCGTCACTAGCTACTATTATGTCCAACTGTGGGTTGAAATGCGCTAGGAATAGTTTTGAAGTTAGGATTCTTTTTATTTCTTGGAATGATGTCTGGCAATCTTCTATCAACTCCCAAGCCTTATCCTTTTTCAGCAAGTCATTAAGTGGTGCGCGCAATTTGTGCATATTTAGGATGAACCCCTGGTAATAATTTGCTAAACCTAAAAAACTCTGCAATTGAGTTATGTTTACTGGTGCCAGCATTTCTTTAATAGCGGTCGCCCTATCTGGGTCTGGGCATCTGCCATCTTTATCGATTATTTGACCCAGATATTTAATTGTTTGTAAAAAGAACTTGCATTTATCTGCTTTGATCATAAATCCATAATCTTGTATTCGACTGAATACTTGTCTGATATGTTTTTCATGTTCCTCACTGATTTTGCTCGCTATGATAATGTCATCAAGATATGCGATTGTGGTGTCCAAGCCGGACAGCATAGTATCCATTACTTGCTGGAATATTGCGGGTGCCACCTTGATACCAAACGCGAGTCTTTTGTGTCCGTGCAAACCCCGATGAGTGTTAATACAGTGGAGGTTAGCGCGTTTGTTGTTTACCGGAATGTGTAGGTAAGCGTCACTCAGTTCGATCTTAGAAAAAAACTTGCCACTATTTAATTTCGTGAACACTTCTTCTGGACTAGGTAATGGATAGTGAAAATCTTCTAAGGACCCGTTGAGTCCAGTTGCGAAGTCGGCGCAAACGCGAATTTCCCTCGACCTTTCCTTTACGTAAACTACTGGAGTAGCCCACTCACTATATTCAATTTTTACCAGTATACCGATGCTTTCTAATCTGTCTAGTTCCTGATTTATTTTGTTCAGGGAAGCGGACGGGACATTAGGTTTCTTTTTAAACACCGGTTGTGTGCCAGGTTTCAACTTAAAATCTGCGGCCATTTTTGTACATCTCCCCAGGCCAGGAGTAAATACGTTTGTGAATTCTTTTTTAAAACAAATTATAAGTTTCTCCGTTTCTGCGGGGCGGGTATCTATTTTCTTGAAGAATGTGGATATAGGAAGATCCTAGAGACGAAACTCCTCCATGCTGTCAGAACCGAACAGGTTCTCACTATCTTTTAGCACATACAATCTTAGTTTTTTTTTGTTTTCCCCCGTAAAGTGACGTTTGTAATTAATTCACCTTCAAAATGAATTTTTGTACCATTAACATAGTCGGCTTTCGTAATATTTTCCACGTTTTGAGATTTATCATTAAAAGACCGATCCACTGTCTAATTGGAATTTAATAGCCTTGCCGAAAATGTTAACCGTTACATATTTGTGTAGATTTTCATCTACGACGTCCTTAGTTCTGGTTTGACGTACATGGCTTCTATTCTGAGTTTTCCTACAGTGCGAACTTTTATGACTGATCTTATTGCATAAATGGCATCTTTTTGTTAAAAATGGACAATCCCTTACCCAATGTATTCCACCACATCTGAAACAAGCGCTCGGTGCTTTTAGTTTTTCTGAGTTTCAGTGGTTAGTATCTGTGTGCCATTTACACGGTTTTTTCTTAATTACGTTTTTTATATTCGCGATGCCTGCTTCGATATTTCTTGCATCCTTTTTTTTTTATAATTTTTACTTTTTGACAATCCTCAGTCAATTTTTGAAGTGTTAAGTTCGGTTCACTTTTTAATTTTGTAAGGACTCTGCGCCTGATTTCCGCATTTTTTATTTTGCGCAAACACAAGACATTTAAAATTGTCTGCTGTTAGTTCAGACAACTTAAGATCATCACAGTGTTTGTTCACTACAGTTGCGTAGGTGACAAAATCGTCATTATCTTCTTTTACCACATTCAAACACCTCCAACGCTTATGGAAAAGAGACCTTTTCGGCGAGAAAAGTTGTTAACAAATTTACCGTCTCATTGAATGATAAATCTGCTGTTTTCCGAGGCAAGATGTAATCCACAAATTTATCATGCTTAGCCGTTTCCAATTTTCGTAGTAGAAGTCTGGTTTTCTTTTGATCAGACCAGTTACTGCAGTCAATATTAAAAAAATCTTCATAACGCCGAAAATATGCTGCAAATGATTTTTCCTCTTTCTCGTATTTAAAATTGTCTATCGTGATCCATATTGTATTCTGAGAAAATGCTGAATTGCTTTCCGTGTTCGCATTATTTTTAACAATTTCTGTAAGCAATTCCTCTGTTCGTAATTGACGTTCGGCTAACTGTTTTTGAGCTTCATTTTGCTGTTCCTCGGTTCATATTTAACATTCTGCTAACTGCTTTTGCAATTCCTTTTGCTGTTCCTCGAATCGTGCCTGGCGCTTTGCGGCATCGATATAAAACTGTTCCAACGCTATTTTCAATTCGTCCATTTTGCTTTGTCAGCACTAGCAGTTTCAAAACGTTCGCTGAATTTTACAAAACCGTTTTATTCTTTCTTATTTCTTCCTCCAGTCAATAAAACGAACAGAAAAAAACATAAATATATAAAAAGTTCATTTTCTAAAGAAAAAAAATCAAGTGTATATCCTTCTCCAGAGAAAAATAAAAATAAATAACGCCCGATTTTAGCAGCGAAAACCACAAGTGACGAATTTTTTTTCCAAAAGTATAAAAATTTACCTTTCTAAGTCGCGACGAACCTTTTTCTTTTTGCAAAAGTACAGCGCTATCTTTGAAAATCGTGACGAACTTTTTTCTTTTCAACTCTTTTTTGCCCGTAATGACCTGTGTGTGTGTGTGTGTGTGTGTGTGTGCGTTTTTTAGTTGCCGTGAGTCTTTCAGTTGCAAGTGTTATGTTAAACACTTCCTTAGGCTTGATAAAATTTGAGTCCGACGTCGTTAGTATTTTTAGAATACTATTTCAACGCGAATATATTTTTTTTCAATGTCGTTACTGGTTTCGATTTTAGTATGCTCCTTGAATCCAATGTCGCCAGTGTTTAGTTTTTTTAGAACACTGTTTTTAAACGTGAGTACATTCTCTGAATCCAATGTAGCCAGTGTTATGGCTTGCAATA
This sequence comes from Euprymna scolopes, assembly GCF_053919585.1. Classification (NCBI taxonomy): domain Eukaryota; kingdom Metazoa; phylum Mollusca; class Cephalopoda; order Sepiida; family Sepiolidae; genus Euprymna; species Euprymna scolopes. The sequence goes on from NC_136487.1 coordinate 94,637,121, forward strand.
AGCCACAAAGAAAACAGAACAACGGAATAGAGTTTAAACAATGTATTACTGGAACAACAACGTAAAAAGATTACAACTGAAAAGAGTAGTAAACGTCACCGAGCAGGCGAGGGTCGCTCTGGTGTTTAATCCATACCTGGGATCAAAAGATCTATGGTTTATATAATGGATAGAACAGTCCATTTGGAGAGTGATCCCCCCACAACAATGATATGTATTGTTGGAATAAGTTTTATTAAATTTGTAACATGCAATGAATGTGAACAGTATTCATTGGAACCACAAGGAATCCAAATGGATCAATCACAGAAGCAGCTCCCACATAATTGACTCTCAAGTGATAATATACTTAATCAAAAAAATAATAACATTTAATATGAGGTAAGTAGTCGGAATGATCAAAATAATACAAAAAATATCCCATAGTCGTTTTTAAGTGGACAGAAGAATTTAATTTCTTATTTGCTTTTATATAATTTTAAGTTTTAATTTCAATAAATTATGGCAAAACATAGTTATCATAATTCTAAGCTTTTTTAATATAATTTTCTAATGTTTAGGCTTACATGGTAAAAGCGTTCAGGAAACACAAACTATTTGTGGTGCAATATTTTGATGCGTTTGTGTGAATGATGTATAAGAAACTGACATTTACTCATTAGATTAAAATTAAAAGAACAATGGAAAATTTCAGTAGTTGTAGAGAAAGTAGAATCGTGAGCGTAAGGAGGAGAAGAAATTATTTTTGTTGGCAGACGTTCTGCTTCTTTTCAGTTGTCGATCTGCAAACTTTTACTTTGTTTCCTCTTTATCATGGTTGATAGGACGCTTCTAGAGTGCTCTGAGAGAATAGAAGAAGAGAATATCAGACGAGAGAAGAAGGTAGAAATTTTGGCTGCCACATAACAACTGTGAGCACAGAAAATGTACCAACAAACTGTGGCGGTAGAAGAACATCATATAAAAAATTCCAAGACATCATCTAAATAAATCCACTCTACAAAAGTTTATCGTTGCAAAACTCATTAGAATTTCTTTTTTTTTGTTTTGTTTTTATTAGCTTTTCGCCGTTTACATTCCTTTTATTTTGTGGTTTAAAAAAATTCCAGAATATTACAATCATTTAAAGATGAAGAAAGGTTTTATGACAATTGTTTTATTTATTGCAGTATGGAAAACAGTGTTTTTGTGGTAATAGAGGCTATGACATCTATGGCCAATCTCAGAAATGTGATGTACCTTGTTCAGGACGGCGCCATGAAATCTGCGGTGGAGTTTGGGCCAACAGTGTATATAAAGTTAAATATGGAGGTGGAGGTAAGGAGTTCGCAGGAATATCTTATTTGTACACCAATGTTTTGTGTGAGATTTTATCTATTCTTAATTACTCACTTTCACGATGCCGTTTTTTTAATGCAGGGATAATCCTGGTATGGGGCAGAATATATGAAACGTTGAGTCAGAACAGATACTATACTTAAATCTTAGCCAAATGCTTCTGTTAAAATACAAGACGTGTTCTAAAAGTATGAAGACAGGAAATATAAAGATAGGAATTTTTAATTTTATTCAAAGATAATGTTTTTTTTTCAAGGGTGTGAGTTCCATTATAGAAACGTTGATTTAATTTGAATAAAATAAAATACGCATCAACTCCGCTTGAAAGCCAAATCACAATGTAATATTAGGAAAATAAACAAATATTTTGTTTTAGTTGTTTGAAATCTATAATATAAATATATTTCGGAACCAAACTCCATCCTCAGTATGTTTCTTTCTTTCTTTTTTTTTCTCTTCTTCTTTCTTGCAATGTTGTAAAGTTGGAGAAGAGAAAAGAAAGGAGAAGAGAAAAAAAAAGAAAGAAAACAACATACTGAGGATGGAGTTTGGCTCCGAAATATATTCATATTATAGATTTCAAACAAGTAAAATATTTATTTCCCTAATATTACGTTGTGATTTGGCTTTCAAGCGCACTTAATGCATATTTTATTTCAATGTTTTTTTTTACTTGTATTCACCTCAAACAAGGCATAGTACCATTTGAACGTAAGGCTTATTATTTGGGATCATATCTACAGAGCCACTATGTAGGGAGTTGAACAGCGAGATATCTGTTCATATTATATTTAAATTGCTGCATGTTAGTCTAGTCAGAAACATTCATGAGTGAAAATTGATGGACAAGTGAGACGTAGAATAAAGTTTCTTGGTAGAAAATAATTTTGCCAATTGGATATTTTGGATTACTTCAATAATGGATTTGCTTTTCGAACCACTTTTTACAACTTTAAGTGAGCGGAGAAAATGTGTTAAAAGAGAGAGAAATAGGGGTTCTAATGTTCATGGTAATAGTTGAAAAGAGCTGCCTTCCCAAATGAAGGAATTCCAAATCCGTTCTTCAAAATCACCTGATACATCAGGTGACATCTTCAAAGACAACGCGATGCCATTTCTTGATTTCGGATGACATTTAAAGAAACATTACAAGAATACAAAAGTCAAACAATACCTTACTACGGATGGCAGTGATTGTTGAGAATGCAGTTAGGAGAATCGAAGTTCCTATCCGTCGCGGTTACCACCTGACGAAGGCCAGAGGAATAGTTGGCCGAAACGTCGTGAAAAACAACAACCAATAAAGATGAAAACAACAACTGATAAAGATGAGAATAATAGTCCGAAATAAAAATAAATTAATATATATAATGCTCATCTCAAAAATGAATTGCAATTAAGGAATAATATAATACCTTACTCATATTATTCGAATTCTTCGGAGTGCGGTTCTCATATTGAGTATTATTTTCAGAAAGTACTTGGTAAAATTCAATTGTAAAAGTTAAACTCTTCTGGTGGTTGAAAGTTCAAGCTTTCAAATGCAGGCGACATTCAAAATACAATTACGAATTACTTAGGGCTTCTACCCAATCATGGCTGATGGAACAAAAGCATGCTACCCCCGTGGACTAAATAAAGGGGTCCGTTCCAAATCCCGTCCATATCCCTGAGTTCGACAGAAAGATTCCTGAGTTTGACTAAGATTCTCGAGTTATACAAGATACACTTGAAGAAGGTCGGAGGTTACATCAACCCAAACTTTGTGAGAATAACACTCAAAAGGAGAACTGTAGCTTGACGAATCCAAATAATACTAATAATCAATCCCCATTTCAAAAATGAAAAACTGTAATACCTTACTCAAACAACGGACTTAATTAAAAAAGTTATGGATCCAAATGCACTATTTTATAGGCTTTAATGTTGTGGCTATCAGAATTTATTCTCTATCTTACGTTTTTCCAAAAGATGAGCCAAATTGTGAAGTTCTTCTTAAAACTAAATTAGCTTACTTTACTCCTTAAATTTGAGACATTTTTATAGAATCAAAATTATGTAATCGATTTTGATCAAACTTGGAATAAGGATTCTAGGTATAAGATTTGATAGAATCATATTTTTATTTTAATCTTCGTAAGAGGATATAAAAGTGGTGCGAAACTGTTTTGTTCGGAAAAGTAATTTTTATCAGGTAATCTTTTAGTTAATATGTAACATAATCCGAAAAGCAGTAACAAAATAATTAAGAGAGAGAGAGAGAGAGAGAGAGAGAGAGAGAGAGAGAGAGAGAGAGAGAGAGAGAGAGAGAGAGAGAGAGAGCATCTCAATCGCTGTTTAACGGCTCACTACTCCCTCCCCAGCTGATTTTCTTGCAAAATATTCCTTAATTTTGTTAACGTCACAATAATTGCTCCCTCACCCTGATCGCCCCCTCACCCCAATGTTACAACAATAGTTGTAACATTTCGTAAGTTCATTTCCTGTCCACTTATCATCGTAAAATATAACCAACTAATTTTTTCCTTTTCAGGCCTCGTTGGATGTTTTGAAGACAGGGAGGAAAGAGCTATGAACGTCATGATTACTAACCTTCTCATGACGGTTTCACGTTGCAAAAGATATTGCCAGTTTAGGAGCTATAATTACGCTGCTCTACAAGTTAGTAATTTTCATTACCTTCCTTTTAATCGATTCCAGTTCAACTTTTATTCCGCCTTAAATAATTAAAATAAATAAATAAATAAATTAAAGTTATTTATTATGATAAAATATATTAACAGTAAATAATTTTAATATAGATCAATACATAATTAATTGAAATGCATATATCTATCTCTCGTGGCTTGGATTGTGTTTCACTGCAGCATATATTCAATATGGACCTGACTCTCTAACTCTTGGGAATTCATTGTATTTTATTTGATAACCCTCCCTGCTCTTATTTTATCCTACATCTATTACCCATATTCTATCTTTCTGTTTCTTTATTAACATCCAAAAGTAATAAAGAAAGGATAGAATAAAACAATATCTCACTATGAATAAAGGAAATATCACCACATTTAACCTGTAGTTGAAAAAGAAAAAGAAAAAATATATAATTAAAAACTTTGAATAAATAGACAAACTGTTTTAGAAAATACGCTAAAACGCAAAAGTTTTTCTTTTTTTTTCTTTTATAACTGAAATAGTTTCATATGTAAAATCCTTCATTAGAGATTGAAATAGTTCTTTTGTTGTTTTTTTTTCTTGCAAATAAAATGTCCGCCCTTGTGCTGTTTTATCAAGGCAGTGATGGCTGATTGCGTACACGGATTCGTCGGAACTCTCCAATGAGCTGAAAAGGCGCGTGTATGCGTTATTTTATTTTATTTATTACATTTTTAAGTGAGTCGCCATTTATCAAGACCTTAAAGCCATTCAACGATAAAGGTTAATGAATGTAATACAATTGAATGTAATACAATTGAAACTGAAAAGCTCTTTGAAGCATCTTGAATTAAAATTAAAAACTTTAAACAGACAATTGTTTTAGAAAACACACTAAGATGCAGTTTTTTAGACATTATATATATATATATACTAGCAAAATTACCCGTCGTTGACTGGGTTCAAAAACAGCCTACAGAAAATGGACTGATTTATTAAAGTATGATAGGTTATGAAAAGGAAGGGTTGTAAAGAGATAGCTTCGAATTCGGGGGTATCAAAACCAAAGCAAAATATGATGAAAGTAAAAATAAAATAGATAAACCTCATAATTTATTATCCATACCTGTTCACATTGAAACACTTATCACAATATTCTGTGGATCTATATTAAAAAACCTTGTTAAACTTTGTGACATATTTCAATTCTATGGAGGTCAGGAGCGAACGAACACCCCATAATTATATTATACCATATTTCTTCAAACTGAAACATAATTATCAAAGTATACTTACGCAGATAGATATGAAAAGTCTTTATTAAAGTTTGTGCCTATTTCCATTCTATGGAGGTCAGGCGCGAACGCAGACCCCACAATTTAAGTTAAAAGATACTTATCAAAGTATTCCTATGTACATCTATATCAAAAACACTTGTAAACGTTTTTTTAATTCTTAAATATTTTATTTTCATACTTTGTGGACCAGGCGCGAACGCAGACTCCACAATTTTTATGAACCACCGTTCTGCATGATCAAACATACCCATTCCTGTGTCTCTCGATACATCTTCTATCATTATATGTAATCAGTTTTTTAAAATAGTCAACCATATAGGAGCCTATTCGTGACCGCACGCACGCGCGCGCGCACACACACACACACACACACACACACACACACACACACACATTCAGCTTTATATTATATATATATATAGTTTACGATGTATGTGTTTTCATTTTTCTTAACATGGGTACTTGTTAGTGCTCAAATATACTCAAAAAGCAAAGATGCCACAATAGTTTGCTCTCATAGTTTATAAAAAATTTCTTGATGGATATAATGAGTGAGTTTGCTGTAAAGAAAAAATCTGTTACAAAAATTAAAAGTAATTATCGATCTAGTCTTGCACTATTGAGCTATTAAATGTAATTTTGTGTTGTTAAAAATTTTTATTTGAATATAAAATGTTATTTGATATATATATATATATATATATATATATATATATATATATATATATATATATATATATATAAGAACAAGTACTTAATAAAACATGTTAAAAAACACTTTGAGAAAAAGAGTTAAAACATATTTAATTTTTAAAAGGAAGCACAAAATAAGTGGATAGTCCTTAATCCGCGGAGTTTCAAAGAAATACTTTTCTTCTCATCAGAGGGTAAGGATTAGCAAAATGCGGGATCGGATTTTGCTTGCAAAAGTATTTAATGAAACTACAAGTAAGTCATGGATCTTACTTGGTAAAAAATAGTGAAGAAGAGGGAATAGAGGGGAGAAAAAGGTGATTTCACATGAATGGATGGTTTGGTGAAGATAAAAATATCCAATAACGGTAAAATCCCAAAAAGTTAATTAAATTTCCATTTCCACAAGTAAAATCCAAAGGAATCGCGGTATTGGAAGATGGTTCCAAGTAATTCAAAAGGCAGAATTCCGTGGAATAATTCACAAATGGGTACAAGGAAAAAAGGGAATGAGTTCAAATAACATTATTAAAATATAGATACATTGTGTGTAGAAAGAAGAAATGGAGATATTTTAAAACATGGCTACCAAGGCTGATTTAAGAAAAATGAGTAAAGAAGAAGAAGAAAAAAAATGAATGATGATTGAGTTATTTTTTGAATAGAAAATGCAATGTCAAAATGACCCAGACAGGATGGCGTTTAAGTGGCGCCAAATTTAAAGCAAATAAAGGGGTCAACTGAAATGGACAAGTTATTACTTTAGAATTAAATTATCAGCAGGAGTCATTAAAAAAGCAAATGAATTATGAGGAATGCTAAATCAAATACATATATATATGTGGATATATATATATATATATATATATATATATATATATATATATATATATCCACATGCATATATATACACATACATACATATATATGAATACATAAAATCGCATATATATATACATATATATATATATATATATGCATATATATTATTTATTTTTTTATCTTTTACAACAGTACTCTATGTACACGTGATTCGCTGCTCTAGAGCTCAATAGCGTAGCTTGACTGTATTAGGGCTTCAACCTCGAATCATAGATTCTATGGTCAAGTGGGCATATCGTTACGCTACGGATCCCTGTTGATATTAATTGCTATTTTTTTAAAATTGATTTTAAAGTTATGTCGATTTTTTTTTTGTTGTTGATTTTTTTTAGTGATAATTAAATATTCAGTATTAGCGTCTTCTACCTAAGGATTAAGGAATTAGTTTTGTTTTTCCCTAAAAAAGATAGGCCATATTTTTTGGATGTAAGCAAATAAATATATATATTATTTATATTGATTTTAATTTTTAAAACAGTATTCTACATACACGTGTTTCGCTGCTTTACAGTTCATCAGTGTAGCTTGAGTGTATTAGGGTTCCAACCTCAAACCATAGGGAAAACTAATTCCTTGATCTCTCAGGTAGGAGACGCTAATACCAAATATTTAATTATCGCTAAAAATCAACAACAAAAAATCGATATATATATAGATTTTGGATGAGATTTTGTTATGCACCATGTTATGCTCTTCTATCGGTCAACATAATAGAATCTATCTCATAATTTTTTTTATTTCTTAAACTAAAGAACAGCTTATCTAAAAGTATGAATATCGATAATGTTGGATAATTGGAAGATAATCTAGAATGGCCCAAAGAAAAAAAAAACACACACTTCCTTTACAACATTCTCCATAGATCTTGCAACTTTTAATCGTCAATTATTTAATAATTTGACAAACTTAAATAAACTTTTCAGTGCTGAGGAAGTTTTAACATTTAACAATTAAATTGTATACTCTATTTTCTCTACTGGTATAAATTCTTTGAAGTAAGCGGATGTTACTTTTGAATTTAGGAGAGTATCCTCAGTTACCAGCAGTTACACTGCAGTAAATCACACATCCTATTCTATTTTCTACATATGTCGTACGTTTTTCACTTAGTAATTTCCTTTTGTTATTTGCACCCTCAAGAAAAAATATTTAGTTATTTGCACCCCCAAGATAAAATATTTTGTTATTTGCACCCCCAAGATAAAATATTTTGTTATTTGCATCCCCAAGATAAAATATTTTGTTATTTGCACCCCCAAGATAAAATATTTTGTTATTTGCATCCCCAAGATAAAATATTTTGTTATTTGCACCCCCAAGATAAAATATTTTGTTATTTGCATCCCCAAGATAAAATATTTTGTTATTTGCACCCCCAAGATAAAATATTTTGTTATTTGCACCCTCAAGATAAAATATTGAAATGCTGTGATGTTGACTTTATTTTAGTACGGATCGCAGTGTTTTTGTGGTAATTATGGCTATGACAAATATGGAATATCTGATAAATGTGAAATGCCTTGCTCAGGAAATCCTAATGAAATCTGTGGTGGAGTTTGGGCCAGCTCTGTATATCAAGTTGGAGGTAAGTTGTGTTTAACAAGCTTCGCAGAAATGGGTTTACATGCAATAAAAGAATTACCAAACAATCGTACATTTGTCAAACAATTCTATCCTCCCAAAATATATATTTGCACACAATGTTTCCTATAGAAATCTCTATCATCACTTCTATTATGAATTGAAAGTCATTTAATTCCTGTATTTTATTTTTATTCAACAAATGCAATCTTTTGGCGTCCTTTATTTGTATTTACTGTTAACTGGCATTATTTTATGGCTATATTTCCCACCTTTTATTCTCAGTTTTGTCTGCTGTTTGTGGAGATGGGAATTCTAATATTGATGCTGAGCTTGGTGATGTCTGTAGCAAAATTACTCAAAAGCAACTAAAAATAACTTCTGGAAAATCACCATATTCCTGACTGACTGATTTAGTCGAAAGTTAACCGTAACAACACATTCTTGGCCATTTTAATTTGATGACTTAAAAAAAAAAAAGCAAAAACCTGAATATGGTTTCGTAATTTTTGGTTCCTGTAGTAGACTGTTGAAATAAGATTTTTTTTATTCTATGAAAGTCTTAGTAATTTGGTATTAAATATATAATTTATTGAGGGTAGAACATTATTGTATGAAAGAACGACTATCGATATGATATATGAAATTCTATCGATATAAAATTAACTTTTATTGACAACTCAAAAAAAAAAAGAAAAGAAAGAAAGAAATATAAAGTGTTCATAAAGAATGAAAGGACGTTCTGGTAAAATGAAAGTAGAAATATATTGAGTACACCTATTTGGTTTAGCTGTTTGTGGCCTTGTATGTTAAAAATTAATTGTGTAGGTATATTCATTTCGGCTAGCGCCGTGTGCATTTACATGTGTGTAAATGGGAATGGGCATGAAGATGTATGTTTGTATATTAATGTGCCTTTGCTTTGTTAGTGAAAGAGAGAAAAGGTGTGTATGTGTGTCAGTTCATTGAACCCATGTGCATTTATGTGCATACATGAACTGTGTACATGTGTTCATTCAATAACATGCATTAACTACTAATAGTTTGTAAAAGTCTCTCATTCATCTGTCGATGCCAGAATTAGCTTTTAGGGATGTACACACATACATTGTCTGTTAAAGAAAAAGTACTATCACAAAGAGAAATGATGAAAAAATGCTTTATTTGGCTTTTAATAATGCACACTAAAATACGGAGTGAATATTTTCTGGACTGTGATTGGTTAAAAGTTTCAGCTGACTTGAACTTTTGTCCAATCAAGAGTCAAAGTGTAAAACCCCTGTTCACTGCTAATAGTGTTTCCAACAAAGTTTCAAGATCAAGTGTACAAATTATAATGAACTGAGAAGACATTATTACAAAGATTTTGTCATTTATTGCATGCAGCATCCATTAAAAAAAACTTTAGCCAGATTTTCTTTGCTATTTCTCTATTTCTCATTGATTTAAAGTTTTGTTTCTGCACAAATCTGCCAGTCCATGCCTGACTGCAGGAAAGATGATGGAGCACATATTTCTGATCGATCTAAGAATTTTCTTAATGCAACAACTATTTTCATCATTTTTTGTCATTATTTTAAATCATTTTATTTATTTAAAATCATCATGTTTGTCATTATTTTAAATCATTTTATTTATTTAAAATCATCATGTTTGTCATTATTTTAAATCATTTTATTTATTTAAAATCATCACGTTTGTCATTATTTTAGCATACATCAATTATACCATTGAGTTTAATTCCTTCTATTTCCATTTTCCAAGTTGTTCGAGATTATTCCTAGTGCTATTGATGGTGCATCTCCCTTTCTTGTTTATATACGTAATTTTTGTGCCACCTCCAGTGTAACCCATTTTTAGGCCGGTGTCACTCAAACTTTTCCATTCAGATAACGGCTTCTGTTATGTAACTTATGTAAGCCCAGTTTGTTGTACTGGGTTTTGTTTTTCTAATAAGTCTGAAAATGATTTTTTTGGATAATATATTCATCTTTTCAAAAATTGTCATAATTTGCAATAAAAGAAAAAAAGTAAATAATAAATAAAGTTAAAAAGAATGTTATCATTATTGACATTAGAAAGCTTCTTTTTTACTTGATTCCCTATACGGCAGAATTAGACTCAAGGCCGGTTTTTATTGTGTGAAAAAATCCAGCCTTTTAAAAATGAGCATTCTGGATTGGGACAATAATAAAACTTTCCTCGGTCTGGAAAGATTTCTCTTTTATTTACTGAGAATAGAAAACATGAAGTATAGTGTCAAAACTGATGCCACACTTTTAATCTAGCCAAAATGCCAAGACTGGGTATGACCGTAAACCACATCTTGTAATGAGATCTGAATTTGAGGGGTTAAACGAATATGAAGTCATTTCTTAATTGCTATTCCACATTGGTCCTCTATGACTTTGTGTAGTAGTAGCACTTGTCACGTTTCCATGTATGGGTTAATTGAATCATTGACAGATTATCTTAAGATTAATCTTAAGATAATCTTAAGATTTCCATCATTCCAGTAATTATAGGAGCAACTGAACTCATGAAAAAGAATTTCAAAAAGTACCTAGCGAATATACCTGATGAATCAAAGGCAGAAGAAACACAAACAATTCCACTCAAAGGAACGCTTAGAATCTTAAAAAAGATCTCTCGGTTGGAGTGACTGAAATAGTGAGTGAATGTCTGGTATCCGGTAAAATGCTCCATCTCCAGCAAAAACAAAATGATAAAACAATTAAAACAAAATTTTTGGAGTGTACCTTGAAAAAGGACAAGCAAGATGCAGAAGGAAGTGTTTGGGCGCCAAGGATCAATTGTTGATTTATAAGACCATCTTTGCGGACTGCAAGAAGTAGAAAAACCTAAATATATCTTGGATCAATTACCAAAAGGTAGTATGCTCCACGCATGGCTACTGTGGAGTTTTGATTTATATAAGATTCATCCGGTAATCAAGAGAACCATGAATGTAGATATAAAGATAAGACAAACAACCATAACTTTAAGTCACACTAATAACAATTTCTGACATCAAGTTTCTTACTGTTTGCCTGGTGATAGATCCACTAAGTAAAATACTGAATAAAAAATGGAGTGTCTACAAACAGAGCCAAAGCCACAAACACAAACTTAAACAAAAAGTCAACCACTTGCTCTTCATGGATGACTGTAAGTTGTATGCCAGTTCTTGGAATGAAGTTTGGCCTGGATAAATGTACCAAATGCTTCCTTAGAGCTGGGAAGAAGATCCAAATAGAAAACATATAGTTTGATGAAGATACTGACATGAAAACATAGAAAAACATGAACAATGTAAATATCTTGGCATAGAAGAAAACGATTCAATTCAATATGGAAAGAAAAATTAGTAGAGAATATCTATGTTGTGTAAGAAAAATTTGTAAAACACAGCTCACAAAAAACAAAACAAAACAAAGAAAAAACAAAAGCAGAGTAATCAAGTAGCCATACCAGTGATATCATACAACTTTTGCATTATTGACTGTTCACAAAAGGGTATTAACGGACGACGCTAAAATGAGGAAAATATCGGCCTTGTACAGAGTAATATACAAAAGTCAGTGTCTACTAAAGCTGTAACTGTCAAGAAGAGCAGGAGGTATGGGTCTTTCAAAAATTAACCAGCAACACATCAAACCACTATTGTGGACATCAAACAATATCTGATGAGCTTCCAGAACCCAAACCTTATGATGGTATATAAATATCAAGAAACAAGAGCCAGCTGAACAACCCCCATCACAAAACTAGCCAAACATTTTGGGCAAGAGTGTCTTACACTTGAGAAAGAACTACAAAACAAGCCTTTCACAGAAATAACTCAAAAGAGACGCAAAAAGTACATCAAGACCTTCCATTGCAGAAAATTGTAAGAATGAGCCAACCAACAGTGTGCCAAGTATTTTCTGGACAAACTGTCCCAGGATGATAAGAAAGGCTCTACTGACTGTATGAAAAGAGAATCGCTTTACTATGATTAGAATAGGATGATAATGACTGCACAAGATCAAGACTTGATGACCAATGCTTTTAAGAAGATTAATGGTTTCAACAACGATAAGTGCAGGTCTGCTACAGAAGTAGAAAGTGTAAGCCACTTGACATCAAACTACAGGGTGAAACAATAAATTTGTCATCTTAAAGAAAACAACACTACAGCTTTATTTTAAAACTTTTATTGAAAATATCAATTTGGATTACTTTATTATGTAGTAAAGCTGACATCTATTCAATGTAGCTGCCTTCAGCCTCAATCACTGCCTCAATACGGGTCGGGAACAGGGAGCATGCCTTTTCCATAAGCGCTGGCAGGAGTTTGGCGAATACATAGTGGATGGCGGCGATCAGGCTGGCTTTGGTGTTGTGGGAGGTCATGTTGGTGATGTTCTCGTATGACCAAACGAAGTAGCCCAGTGGGTTCAGATCGGGGGAGGAGGGGGGTAGTGAGAGAAGGGTACAAAGTCATAGCACTCCTTCTTAAGCCAAGCCTGGATCTCTTTGGATTTGTGGGCTAGCGCCAAGTCCTGCTGCCACACCCAGGGTCACCAGTGGCCATCTAATTGCACCAGGGGATCACCAATTCAGCACGTCCAGGTACACTTTGGTGTTGACTTTCAAGCCGACTTCAAAGATCATAACCATGACCGGAAACTTTGTTTTCATCACCCTGGGCACGTCTCTGTTATTTGTAGCAATCCAGCCATACATTTTGAGAGTGCTGGCAATGGTCCTGTTGTCATAACTTGGATCGGTAGAAAGTATGAGTTGTAGAGTGGTGCATCGCTGATCTCGCGTGTTGAATGTTGTGGCACTTGCAGACATGATAGAAGGCTCGTATGACTCTTGGGATTTGTATACAACTAGCCAACTAGTAGATGGTCTGCAACAAAAAAAAAAAAAAAAAAGAAAATAATCATTTTGTTCTTATCAAGGATACTATGGAAATTATGTTGTCTTTTCTATGGCAACAATTTAATCGTTTCACCCTGTAAAATTCTGCTGAGGTACAACAGTTATAATGCAACACAGTCAAGTGTGTAAATATCTGCAACACTTGAATATCCAATGTAGCAGCAAGTCGTGAGAAAATGTTTATCAAAAACAACAGTTGGAAAGAAGTCATACACCATCCACTATGATTATGAAATTCCTGTAGCTATGAACCTAGAAAACGGAGCTATTAAACCTGACATAGTGATATGGGACAAAAGAGAGAAAGTAACGACCCTAGTTAAATTTAGTGTACCCAACGATGATGGCTTAAACAGAGTTGAGAAGGAGGAGATAACAAAATACTAAAATCTAATGCATGACATGAAAAGAAACTGGAATCTTAGGAAGATCTCCATCATTCCAGTAATTATAGAAGTAACCAGACTCATGCAAAGTTAACATAAATTACCTAGCGAATTGAACTGGTAAACCAAATGAACGAGAAATGCAAACAGCTGCATTTAAAGGAACATAATAGCGGGTCAATATCTTGCATCTAGTTGCAAAAACAAAATGATAAAAAATTGAAAAAAAGTTAATTTTAAGAAGCTGAAATGTAAAAACGTTTACAACAATAACTGAATTCAATATTAAATAACCATAAAACAAAGCAAGCAGTAACGCACATTATGCTTTCCATATTTCTATGTTATTTTTTTTTTGAATAAAAATGAGATTTTCGAATTTATTCTAGAAATATATTGTAATATTGAGTTACGTTTCTATTGTTGTTTGTTTTTTTTTTGCTATTTTCAAGGATACTATGGAAATCTAAGAAGACTTCATTTGCCAGGTAAATAGATCAATATTTTGCTGCACACGACTGTAAAGGTATCCTTAAAGAGTTTGAATATCTCATGTGATAAATATTATTTTCAATTTTTTTATTACATTAAATCATTCTACTAATACTCCCAAAATCATAATGTGATATTTGACTTACAATTAGAATACGCTGTTACAGTTAAATTTCTACCTTGTTTATAAAGAAATATGCTGGCAGGTGGAGAAGCGGCCACTACCAGCATTAAAAAAGTATATGATTATTGAACTTATGATGTCAGCCATAACTCATAGAATTAGAAATGCAAAAATATATGAAGATTAGCAGAGAATGTTATTGTTTTCACATTTTTGTAAATTAAAAAAAAAAAAAAAGAATAAACATATTTTTTATATCAAACTCGCAAGGTGTTTGAGAGAAATTTGATAAGTTTTTGATAGTTTTTCATTTTAAAACGATTTGAATTATTTAATAGCAATAAAAATTAAACATATATTTGTTTCTATGTACGATTGGTTTGAGATCTTGAAATCATGGACTATTAGAAAGCACCGGAATATTGGAAGAGAGTGACCTGCATCATAATAATTTGTATTGATTAAAAAAAAAACTCAGGAATCTTAACTGAAGTACTTAACTCAGTACTTCTTGAATACCTTGAAGGGTATGAGATGCAACCTGGAGAACTGTGATGGAGATCTGGAAGCAATGGCTAGTAGAAAAGATCATAGTAGGAATCCTAGTTGTGTTTACACAATGAAATTCATTAAGAAATTGCAAAAAATAGTGTGACAAGATTTGGGCAAGACGGTGCAATTCTTGACGACAGGTGTTGAAGTGCTGATTATGAAGAAAGTGCTGAATGAAGATTTTCACTACTTCTCATAAAAGAATAACAGGGGACAACTGTTGACTTATCTCCTTTTGTATTAAGATATAAAAGTTCTGTTCTTTTGTGATAAGCTCTTAGAGTGATCTCCCTTGTTGTTGGTTATTGATTGGAAAAACAAAGATGGCTGTTTGGACAAACAGATATGTGAATAAGATTGGATTTGTGTGATAAGTAAACTAATGACCAAGGTTGAATATAATCGCCTTATGAACATAAAGAAATTCCACAACAAAGTCAACCATCTATTTGAAGTAGGATTGCACAATGTGCAGAACAACAGACGGCCTGCAAGTCTGCACAAAGTGCCACAGGTTATTAAGACCAAGTTCCATCAGAGTGTGATTGTCTTTAGGTATGTTTCCAGAAAAGATCATATTATGCAATTCGGAAAAAGACTGAGACTCAGATAGCTAAACAGAGTTGCTGTTCACTGTTGTAAAGTGCTGGGCAGAGAACATGGCTGTTGAAAGGTCATATGTGTGGCAGTGAGACTCAGCTTCCTGTCACACTCCCAGGAAAAATCTAGAAAAAGTAGTTCTAATATCTGGCCCTTCCTCATTCACCTGACTAACACTATGTAAGGCACAGTTGAGAAATACTCTAGCTGAAACTTCTCTCAAAAGACAGCATGAAGGTTGCATGCTTTATTTATGTTCAGGTCTTGTCTTGAGTAAGCATGTACCTATTTACAATGTCTCCCCGTGGGACAGAGTTAGAAACCAGGGTCGTTTTTTAACGTGGAGAAAAATAAAAAAAATAAAAATTGTCTCAGTTGTGAAGGATTTCTCCTCCACTGAGAGAGAACAAGAAATTGAAGTGCAGCATCTGAAGAACAGATACTACACTTTGAGGTATTACATTTTTTATTCAGGTCAAAAATACAATGCAAGTTCAACATAACAAAAAAATTTAGGCAACGACCAACTCAAAATAGGTGGGAAAAGGAGGTCGTTGGTCATTCTTGTCACTCTAGAACTAAACAAGAAATTCTCTTAGCTAGTATCCTTTTTCACCATAATTCCGCATTCCCCCATTCGTACTGGGGGACGTCTTACTTAGAACCCAATCGTTTAAAACATTTTTTATTGACATGTAAAAACAAAAAGGTAATAATGATACAATAATTTGATCTTGACCAAAGAACGTCTTAGAGTAAGCATGTCGACAAGATCTTATAACTGCTATAGTAATAAAGAAATACTCTACTGAGCTGACCATTGTCCTCTCCAAACAAATGCTTTGTGGAATCATGGAATATTTATTGAGATTTAATAATATAAAATAAGGTGAGATTGATTGCAAAACACAAATTAAAAATAAATCAATTGATAAATAATAATTATTCGTTGTTTTTAATGATTAATCTTCAAATTTAAAAAGTAGGCTTTTAGATGTAAACATAATTCCATGCACACATTTCTTCTGTTATGCCGGGTTCATATACCAATCACGACAAAGAGAAATATTTCGAGCATTTTTTTTTACTTATTGCCTGCTTTCTTTCAGGATTTGGCATGAATAGATATCCACCAAATAATATATACCCAAGAGGTGATTTTATTCCAGGTAAGACAATAATGTTAACGTAATTAGTTTGTACATTCTAAAAGTACATTTGTAGCGCCAAAATATTTTATATCATGTTCAAAAATGAATTAAATAAATAAAATATGAACAAAACAAAACAAAGCAACAACAAAAAACAAAATATTGAAATTACGTTTCGGAATGTTTTGAGATGAGGACGCAACATTTTCGCTGATGTAATCTCCGACCTTCTTCAGGTCCATTTTTTCCCAAGTTTCTCATCAATATTCACAAATTCTAAAAATATAAAATATATTTGTAACTAAAAAAAATTTATACTATGATGAAAACATAAAACAATGTATTGAATTTCCTGAAAATATTTAAGAATATATTTTAAAAAGAATGTGTTATTATTGACATGTTTTCAGACTGTTGTCCCCAATGTAATTATTAACATAATACAATATTCTTTGTTGTTTTCGATTTGTTTTTAAAACCTTATGTAGATGATGTAGACCTCTTAACATTAAGTTTCAACTATTTCTGTATCTGAATCTTCAAGTTACTGGATATTTTTTATCTGAAATTATTCCATGCATTTTTTTTCAGGAAGGTTTGACTTAAACCCGTATCCACTAAATGAAGAACTTCCAGGAGTTGACTATTTGCCAGGTGAGACAATAAATATTTATATAGTTAATTTGTACATTCCAAAAGTATATTTATTGTTCCAAAATGCATTAGATTACAATAAAAACACACAAAAAAAACTGAGTTTAGAGGAAAACATTTTGATTTATGAAACATGCTCAAGATATAAAAGTTAGTATAAAAGTTCTTGGAAGCATCATAAGAAATTTATAAACTTTGAATAAACATATAAAACTGTTTTTATAACATGTTAAAGATGCAAAAATATTTTATTAAAAGAATGAAGAAAAATACGATCTAATTTCTTTCTTTTTTCTTTTCTCTTTTTTTAAAGTTGAAACATTGCTCAAAATGTTTGATTTTTCTGATATATTTGTTGATTAGATAATTTACATATTTTTAACCTCTTGCTTGTTTATTTGTCTTTTATGTAAAACTAGCAGGGATACCTGGCATTATTCAGATAAAACTGTAACATATTTCTAACTCCTCTTTATCCTCTTTCTCCGTTTTAACCCTCTTCCTAACCACTATTCTCTTTCTTATGCGCCAAGCCCATTCCTCTCTTTGGACACACACAATTCATTATTAAAGATTCCACAAGGAATGAGTCAGCATAAGGCAATGAACTCCTTGATAAAAATAGAGTTACTTCCCTTTAGTTAATGTATAAAATTACTAAAAAACTGACGAAACCTACACCAGTTTTATGTCAAAGAATTATTTGTTTACAAATTTTGGATATTGTTTACCCGGGCAACAACGATCAAGAAAATTTTGTGGGTATTTTTTGTATTTTAGCCGGACATACAAACATAGTGTATGAATGATTGCTTTCATTGACTAGAAGTTACATTTTGTTGAGATTTGTGTCATCAGAAAAAGTAATTTATTCATCTACATCCTTTGTAGGAGATTGTGTCTGGCATCATCTACTTAATACTTACTTAATGTTTCAGAGTAATTGCGATGGTGAAATTCTTATTCAATTTGATTCAACTTAAATAAGTCTTTCGGCTTGTTCTTATTGGTTGCTCATATTTTCTCTTATCACATTACAAGGTCAATTTATGGTAGTGGTTTCAGGAGAATGTCACTTCAATGGCATCTACAATGGGTTACTCTTCCATTACATAATAATAGTGTTGGCATGAGTATGATGTGGAATTGCATCTCATGGTGTTGTTGTTGAACATCATTTATTTCGTATGAATCAAATGATTTTTGTTGGCATTCGTTTCCCTGATATCTGTCCAATTAGAATTCTTTCTAGAAAGACATCAGACACTTATGGGAGGAACATATGAAGGTTGCTCACATCTTTAAATGAAAGTGTGTCTGTGGAAAGAACGGAATTTGAACTTGGTACAACCAGGTTATAAGTCCATGTTACTTAGCTATCGCCACCTAGTTGTATCTGATGCTGAGACCACAATTTAATAACCTTGAGATATGTGTAGTCGTCCCTAGTGATCCCAAAACCACTCTAACTAGGTATGAGTTCAACTATAGAAAAAGTGATCAAAAATCTGTTGTCAATGATGGTGGCCTCTGAATTTGCCAGCATCTGGCACCAGTTATTCGAAAGCATCTACAGTAGTCTTTGTCTTCACAGGCAACCTTTTGTGATCATGGGAAAAATTATTGCAGTTCCACTGAACTTTTGGTCTAGTTTTTTTTCTGTTAAAAAACCCTGAAAAAAGCAATTTGATAGACTGGATATTATATCATAAACTACCTTTTAACTAAGATCAAAGTGTAGTATCTGTTCTGATACTACACATTATCCATTCTATCCTCTGTCAGTGAATAAGAAATCCTTTTAGACTGAAGCAATTTCAATTTTTATCCAGAGTACACTTTTTTGTGAAACCGGATTTTTATCACATTATAAACTGAACTTGTGTTTAACTTTGTTCTCGTGAAGAGAGATGTAGAAATATATATTATCGATCACCAGCTATGGTGTCCGTGGGAATTGACACACTTGTCATCCCTTCTCTATCTGATTCCTGTTCCTAATTGGACAAGTTTCAAGTGAATGAACTGAGCTCCTCCAACACTGGACCCAATATTGAATTCCTTTCCACCACAGGAGTCGGAAGGTGGGGAGACTAAAGCCAGCGCTTCTAAAAGAAGACCATTCTAGCCTTTTAAGAATTGCCTGGGCAGCCCTGTTGATATTAACCAATAGGGGCGCCTCATTTGCTCCACCCAAAAGACGATAGGCAACGATCTGGGAGAGTGGATCTCTTTGGACTACACAGGATCATAACTCAGATCGACAGATGCAAGGTTATTCCCTACTCAAAAATGGTCCAGACTATAAGACTGTGCTGAGGACGTATCCTGGCATGAATATAGCCTACTCAGGCCGTGCTAGGTAACTGGAATATGAGAACATTCAAATCCACTGAAGCACAGACATTGACCACGAGGACTACAAAATCAACATCTCCTGTGTGTTTGAAATCTATTGGCCTGACTCACAAATCATTCATCAGATTGTTAACATTTGTATTACAGTGGTGTCTTAAGAAAATAAAATTAATTGATTTAATTTCTTCACAGAAATATTGTTTTAGAAATATAAAAGAGATAAAAGTATAGGAGAATGTGTGTAGAACAGGAGACTTTGTTGGTTTGGTCACATTGAAAGAATGGATGAGAGAGCGCCGATTTCGAGCAGTTGAAATAACCGGGTCGATTGGCAAGAGAAAACCAAGAAAGCCAAAGAGGATGTGATGATAGCTTTTAAAGAAAAAAAGAGGATAAATAATGATCTGGCCAGCGATATATTAGTTTGGAAGTCAATTTCTAAAAACCAAAATCATTCGTTGACATCTATGCTGATGACACGACCATCTACGGCATCACATCAAAGGCTGTAAATGACAAAGTTCTCTCTGATTCTCTCTCCTCTGATCTCGAGCGCGTGGTTCAGTGGGGGAAGATGTGTCTGGTTACCTTTAATGCATCAAAAACTAAACTCCTATCCTTACATCATCAACGCTCTGATCCCCATCTGGCATCAATTGTGATGGATGGCTCTCGTCTGGGTGAGGCCTCGTGTTTTGACAAGCTTCTGGGTTTGACCTTTACTCCTGATCTGAAATGGAACACGTACATCAAGTCTGTTGCCAAGGTCACTGGAAAGATGGTGGGATCCTTCTACCGCTCCAGAAGATATCTCACTACTGATGCAATTCTCTATCTATATAAAAGCCAAGTACGTCCAAGGATGGAATACTGTTGCCATATCTGGGCTGGAGCTGCTAAAAACAGCCTATCCTGCCTTGACAGAGTACAAAATAGACTTCGTAGCTTAGTGGGGGATGCCCTTTTCTCTACCCTGCAACCTCTCTCCCACAGAAGAGACGTTGCGAGCCTATCCTTGTTTTATCGTTATTTCCATGGCAGGTGCTCGTCTGAACTCCAATCTCTGGTCCCCCCTCGCCAATCTTTCATGAAAAACACCCGTCTAGCTGAATCCACTGTGAAAAATTTCCCCCACTCTATATCTGGGCCTAAATCAAAACGCGGATTCCATGAACAAAGCTTCTTTCTTAGAACTGCACGCCTGTGGAACTCTGTTCCGTCTGCCTGCTTCCCACCGGACTTCAACTTGGATGTCTTCAAGTCCAATGTTAACAAATTCCTAATGAACCGCCCCCTTAAGTAAACACTTCATCAAATCTCCACACTAATGTAATGTACTTGCAATAACCCTTATCCCTGAGTAGCTTCCGGGCCTTGATAAGTGGTGATCACTGTGTAAGAAAAAAAAACCGTTTATGGAAAGTGTTCGACTGAGCTTCAATCTATGGTCCCCCCTCGCAAAACTTTCACAAGAAACACTCGTCTAGCTGTAAACACTATCAATAATTCCCCCCACTCTTTATCTGTGCCTAAACCTAAACGTAGATTCCATGAACAAAGCTTTTTTATTAGAACTGCACGCCTGTGGAATTGTCTTCTGTTTTCCTGCTTTTCGGCTGACTACAATATGGTTGTCTTCAAGTCTAACGTAAATAAGTTCTTGATGAGCCGTTCCATATAAGTTATCAAATTTAACAAATTTTCCTTACTAATGATTATTATATTGTCCAATTTCTACTGTACACTCTTTGACCCTTATCCTTGAGTGGCTTCTTGGCCTTGATAATGAGTTGATACCTATGAAAAAAAAAAAAAAAAAGAAAAAGTCCAATGTGAACAAGTTCTAATTGAATCGTCCCCCTAAGTAATCCAAGTTACAAAATTCCCACTGTTTACTATGCTAAAATCACAATGTCTAATGTATACCTATTAACCCTTATCCTCGAGTGGCCTCTGGGCCTTGATAAGTGGTGACACCCTTGTAAAAAAAAAAAAAAATATGCTGGCATTTAAGACAAACGGTAAACCGATGATGATTATGATGGTGATGATGATATTGGTGATGATGCCGCGGCTGCAGCTGACAGAAATGATGATGATGATGATGATGAGGAGGAGGAGGAGGAGAAAAATGAGGAGGAGAAAAAATCTTTTGTGGAGGTATATATTTACTCATATAAAATATTGTTTGGGTTATTAAAAATGATTCTTATGCAAAATGAATTTTTAAAATGAATTATTTTATAAAAAAAATAAGCTTGGTCATAAATTTATTGTATGTATTTTGGATTAAAATTTTAAAATCATTTTTCTTTCAATAAGGAAAAGTATCTTTCCTTTACAAGTCAAAATAATTATATGCGTGCATTTCTCCTGTTTTATTGTGTGCATTTCTCCAGTTTTTAGTATACTTTTCTCCAATGTTATTGTGTGCATTTTTCCCATTTTATAGTATATTTTCCTCCAATTTTATTGCGTGCATTTCTCCCGTGTTATAGTATACTTTTCTACCGTTTTGATTGCGTGATTTCTCCCGTTTTTTAGTATACTTTTCTCCAGTTTTATTGACTGCATTTCTCCTGTTTTACTGTGTGCACTTCTCCCGTTTTATAATATGCTTTTCTTCCGTGTATATTTTCTCCCGTTTTATTGTGTGCATTTCTCGCGTTTCATTGCGTGCATCTTGCGTTTTATTGCGTGCATTTCTCCTGTTTTATTTGCGTGCATTTCTCTCGTTTTATTGTATACTTTTCTTCCGTTTTATTGCGTGCATTTCTGTTGTTTTATTGCGTGCACTCACCAATTATGCTACACTTAAAAAAAAAACGATATGAAATATTTTGATTTTTTTTTTATCTGAAATGATTTTATGCTTTTTATTTCAGGAAAATTGGACGTAAATCCGTATCCCATAAATAATGACCTTGCCTATTTGCCGGGTAAGCAGCAACATTAATATGGTTAATTTGTATATTTTCATAGTATATTTATTGTTCCAAAATAGATTATAATAAAAACAGAAAAAATATGATTTTAAAAGGAAAAAATGTTGATTTATGAACATACGCATCAATAAACACTCTTTTTTTTCTCCACGTTAAACTATGATGCAATACATCGAAATAATACAAATAATAATAATTTCTAATAATTCTTCTGAAAGAGACGTGAAATATTTTTGAAGTTGTTCTTTGAATAAATAATTTTTCTTTCCTTTTTATATTTCACATTTTATACCTGTTATTACCTCCACTAAGATGGCTAGGCTATCAGTCAAATTTGTTCGAGTACGACCTAATATCTACATCGTTTAACCAATCGTCACCAAACCTAGTTAAAATATTGGTTATAGTCTAACTTAGAACTGATTTAATTTTAGGTTCTTGTCCATAATTCCCCATATATTAACAAAAATAAAGAAACATCTATATTATATATGTACCCGTGATAGAACGAAAATATCATATTCCAAAATATCAAATTCTAAAATTGATCAATTATTTTTTTTTATCAAGAAAATAATTTTGAAACGAATTAGTCAGAAGTCATAGGAATTACGACATAAATGTCACAAGTTTTGAATTATTATTGAGTTATCTCCCTTGGTTTGTGAGGTTCTTTTCAAAATAGCGGGCGAGACAGTCACTCTTTTGATACTAATAACATTTTCTTTTCTTATTTAAAAATAAAACTACTTCATCCATTTATGTGATTTTTGGAAGATGGTGTTTTCGTTTCATCACAAGTACGTCCATCATACAGATTTATCTTTATTTTTTTTTTTAATATGGGAGAATTTTGGACAAGAGCCTAATTTTGAGATACTTAGGTCAAATATCAAGGCCAAGATCATAGTAAATGTGAGTCACACTTTTGGATATAACTTAGGTCATAAGTAGCCCATACTGTAGACAATGAAGTTTATCGTATACCGCTTTTCCAATGACTCTTGACTTTGAGAAAATTTCCGTCATGATCGAAATTTGGCAGAATTTCAACTTTCGATTTTTTCAAATTTGATGGTCTTTGGATTAAAATAATCACCATGAAACTATTCGGCTAGATCAGAAAAATATTTTTTGACTTATCATGGAATAATTTTGGGTATGCTTCATAGAATATGAGGAAGGAAGGCAAATAAAAATTTGGCCATCTTTATAATATCAGGTGGAAGTGTGACTGATTTATGGTCTTGTCTTGATATATTTTAAAATTTTATATGCTTGTATATTTTATTCATTTATAGTTTTATTATATATATATATATATATATATATATATATATATATATATATATATATATATATATATATATATATATATACATACAATTTTTCAGAAGGTCATATGCTTGGAAATCTGCAGAGTGATTACATCCCAGGTGAGTAAATATAGGTATATTCGATTCTTACATTTTAAAAGTATAATTGTAGTTTTGAAACGGCTTTGATCATCATTTGGGCATAACAAAAAATGAATGTACATGGAATTGTTTAGTTAAACTAAAGATAATATTAATAAAATGAAACTTATGTTTCTGAATTTTGAGATGGGGATTAATAATTTGTATTATTTGAATTATTTAGACTACTGTTTTCATCTTGAGTATTATTTGCACAACATTTCAGCAAGATGCACCTGAAGAAGGCACATCTTGTTGAACTTGGAAATCTTTTTGTAGAACGCAGAAATCTTTTTGTAGAGCTCATAAATCTGCATGGAATTTCAAACGAAACCTTTTATTTAATCCATGAGGGTAGGATACTCTCGTTTCATCAGCCATGACTGGTTAGAAGTCCTAAGAGTTTGAGAGAAAGAATAATCCAAATATTACAAAAATGGAACTTCTTTATTTTCTTTTCTTTTAATTCATGAAATAGTTTGAGTTTGAATTGGTTCAAATATTGTGTTAGAAAAAAGTAATTTGTATTAATTTACGCTTCTAAAGGCTTAATATAAAAGCATTTGTAATAAAAAAATATTATTCTTAACAGAATTCGATCTGCATATTGATACTGTATTAATCAACCTATATAATTCATAAACGAGTTCTTCGATACAATTGCGTCTGAGATGGGTGTATTTACTGCTGACACTACGCTCTATTCTTAACATGAGGGTGAATCGAATGCCATTATACACAAAGCAATGCTTAAATCCTTAGAAAATTATTTTCAGTTTGTAGTAGAACTGAAGTAAAAAATGGTTGGTCACATTTAATGCTACCAAGACAAATCTCCTTTCGTTTAACAACTAAAAGAAACATTCCTAACCACCTATTGTCATGGCCGATAACGCCCTTCTTGAGTGATCAATGTTCAAATATTTTGGCCGAAATAAGTACATAGAAGTTTTTAAGTATGCTGCATGGAAAGTAGGCTCTCGTTACCAGGATAGAAAGCTTCTCACAACTGCCAATATCCTCTGTCTCTATAAAGCCACATTTCATTCGTGCGTGGACATGGAATATTGTTGCCACATGTAGGCTGGTGCACCAACCACTAGCCCTTCCCTTTTGGAAAGATTTTTTTAATAGTTATCGTCAGCCGACACGTATAAAAGGAAGATACTCAAAGAGGCATAGCAAATAAATAATAAATGTAAACGTGCATTATTTGCATCATTCGGGCTATCGTTCTCAGTTGGGTTGTTACATGCACATTACAATGTAAACTCTGAACTTTTTCAAATGTATCTTTTATAATTTGGGAATCATTCTTTTGAATACTATTACCTACATGGAAAGTCAACTGTACATAAAATCTTTAAAATTATATCATTGAAATATCTCACATTTAAAATACACATATACCTCACCTATCTGCTATAATAAGATTACTTGTTTAAATAAGTTACGAGTTCTACATAACTGGATCGGCCTGAGAAGCAGTTACGTAATTTTAGATTTTAGCTTTCATTCGGTTGCAGTTTCAAACTTAAGGTAAACTACTCCTATTATATTTTTTAATTTGAATTTGTTCATTTTTATTTTTAGGTGATTATTTAAAAATGTTTCATATAAACAATCATATGTATTAGAATAAGTACTTTTAATGTAATAAATTGTAGCTACGTATGTTATTATATTGATAATGTGATGACTTTATATGTTACTAGCAGGACTCGTGTTCAGGCGTTGTTCGAGAAAAAGGGGTTTAATTAAAAAAATAATTAGAGTAGCAAATCAGAAAAAGAATAAAAGTAAATAATTTAGATGATTAAAATAAAATTTCGTTATGTTTTGGAAATCATAAATCCTTCGAGACTGAAGCATATTTTGGTACCAATCTAGTCCCTATGTTAATGGATAGGTGGTTTTTTTTCACACTAAAAAGCTACTGTATATCTAAACTTGTTCTCGTTGGGAAGCCATGAAATAGGCAGATTCTCTTATGTTATTTATTGAATTTAAGAAATAAGGAAAAGTTACCCTGGAAAAGTTTAAACTCGAAAAAAAAAAATTAAAAATGAAAAGTCAGGGAAAAATGCTGGTATATTTATAAATAACATAATTTAAAAAACATTCAATGTTATTTTGCTGTAAAGTTTTGCCTACAAATTTGTAACGTATTTTGTGTTAATAGAAAATGTAATAGAAAAAAAGCCTGGAAATGTTTTTCTTAACATGAAATATTCCATAGATTATTTGGTTCTGATGTAAAGTTTTTTTTTTTTTTTTAAATTTTTTTAAAATCGAAACGAATTGTTGTTCTTATTTTATGAAAAAAAAAAACTTGTTTAAGTGATTAAAATAGGAATCATCATGGAACAGTGTCTTGTGCATGTTATTAATTGTGTCTGTGCGTGCATGTTTTTAATTGTGTCTATGTGTGCATGTTTTTAATTGTGTCTGTGTGTGCAAGTTTTTAATTGTGTGTATGTATGCACGTTTTTAATTGTGTTTGTGTGTGCGTGTTTTTAATTGTGTCTATGTGTTCATGTTTTTAATTGTGTCTATGTGTTCATGTTTTTAATTGTGTCTATGTGTTCATGTTTTTAATTGTGTCTATGTGTTCGTGTTTTTAACTGTGTCTATGTGTTCATGTTTTAAATTGTGTCTATGTGTGCATGTTTTTAATTGGTTCTATGTGTGCATGTTTTTAATTGTGTCTGTGTGTGCATGTTTTTAATTGTGTCTGTGTGTGCGTTTTTTTAATTGTGTCTATGTGTGCATGTTTTTAATTGTGTCTGTGCGTGCATGTTTTTAATAGTGTCTGTGTGTGCATGTTTTTAATTGTGTCTGTGTGTGCGTTTTTTTTAATTGTGTCTATGTGTGAATGTTTTTAATTGTGTCTGTGTGTGCATGTTTTTAATTGTGTCTATGTGTGCATGTTTTTAATTGTGTCTGTGCGTGCATGTTTTTAATAGTGTCTGTGTGTGCGTTTTTTTAATTGTGTCTATGTGCATGTTTTTAATTGTGTCTATGTGTGAATGTTTTTAATTGTGTCTGTGTGTGCATATTTTTAATTGTGTCTATGTGCATGTTTTTAATTGTGTCTGTGCGTGCATGTTTTTAATTGTGTCTGTGTGTGCGTTTTTTTAATTGTGTCTATGTGCATGTTTTTAATTGTGTCTGTGCGTGCATGTTTTTAATTGTGTCTATGTGTTCATGTTTTTAATTGTGTCTGTGCGTGCATATTTTTAATTGTGTCTATGTGTGCAAGTTTTTAATTGTGTCTATGTGTGCATGTTTTTAATTGTGTCTGTGTGTGCATGTTTTTAATTGTGTCTATGTGTTCATGTTTTTAATTGTGTCTATGTGTTCATGTTTTTAATTGTGTATGTGCGTGAATGTTTTTAATTGTGACTATATGTGCATGTTTTTAATTGTGTCTGTGCGTGCATGTTTTTAATTGTGTCTGTGTGCGCATGTTTTTAATTGTGTCTGTGTGTGCGTTTTTTTAATCGTGTCTATGTGTGCATGTTTTTAATTGTGTCTGTGCGTGCATGTTTTTAATTGTGTCTGTGTGTGCATGTTTTTAATTGTGTCTATGTGTGCATGTTTTTAATTGTGTCTATGTGTGCATGTTTTTAATTGTGTCTATGTGTGCATGTTTTTAATTGTGTCTATGTGTTCATATTTTTAATTGTGTCTATGTGCATGTTTTAATTGTGTCTGTGCGTGCATGTTTTTAATTGTGTCTGTGTGTGCGTTTTTTAATTGTGTCTATGTGCATGTTTTTAATTGTGTCTGTGCGTGCATGTTTTTAATTGTGTCTGTGCGTGCATGTTTTTAATTGTGTCTATATGTGCATGTTTTTAATTGTGTCTGTGCGTGCATGTTTTTAATTGTGTCTGTGCGTGCATGTCTTTAATTGTGTCTATGCGTGCATGTTTTTAATTGTGTCTATGTGTTCATATTTTTAATTGTGTCTATGTGTGCATGTTTTTAATTGTGTCTATGTGTTCATATTTTTAATTGTGTCTATGTGTTCACATTTGTAATTGTGTCTGTGTGTGCATGTTTTTAATTGTGTCTATGTGTTCATATTTTTAATTGTGTCTATGTGTGCATGTTTTTAATTGTGTCTATGTGTTCATATTTTTAATTGTGTCTGTGTGTGCATGTTTTTAATTGTGTCTATGTGTTCATATTTTTAATTGTGTCTATGTGTTCATGTTTTTAATTGTGTCTATGTGTTCATATTTTTAATTGTGTCTATGTGTGCATGTTTTTAATTGTGTATGTGCGTGAATGTTTTTAATTGTGACTATATGTGCATGTTTTTAATTGTGTCTGTGTGTGCATGTTTTTAATTGTGTCTGTGTGTGCATGTTTTTAATTGTGTCTGTGCGTGCATGTTTTTAATTGTGTCTGTGTGTGCATGTTTTTAATTGTGTCTATGTGTGCATGTTTTTAATTGTGTTTATGTGTGCATCTTTTTAATTGTGTCTATGTGTGCAGGTTGTAATCAATGGTTTATTGTATCTTTCTAAATACTTGTTAAATAGTTTATAATGAAAATATTGATTTAATAACGAAGACAGCACACCATATTCTTGAAGAAATTGTTTTTTTAAATTCTGCCCAAGAAAATATTGTCCACTGCGGCAAGTTTTATTTTCCTTTGAGAGTGAGATTTTCCACAGATGATATTGAGGATAGGATTTAAATACTTGATATTTATAAAGAGTCTAATAGTTTTTTGTAAACAGAAATCACACAAAAGGAACGATGCATCGCAGTAAGAATCAAAATTATTTTTTTTCTTTCACCATTTGCAATCGTCAAAAATGTACTTACTGTATAAACAGATGTTTGTCTTGATAACCATTTCTGCCTCTCCTGTGTTTCGTTTATATGGTTAATATAAATGTATATTTAAATAAATAAAAACTGATCTTCCCGTATCTACCCGCATGTGTGAATACATGTGGCACGTGTTCGTTAAAGCTTAACCCAGAATGTTTACAGAAGGTATGAGTAAAAGGTATTCAGAATGACCGAATGATATTATCTTAAGCCATGAAAGGGAGCAATCGTTATTTAAATTTAAGAGCTATTGTATTATGTAGACAATATTAAGAAGACAAAATGAAATAGGCGATATAACTAAAATTTCCTTTAGTGTAACTAGTGGCAGTTAGACTGGATAAATAATAGTGAGTAAAAATAGATTACAACTTCTCTTTGAAAATTTATTTCGCAGAGTTTGGTAACCCGGAGAAAATATAGCCAATATTGAAAGAAGGCGAAATGAATGCATAATTTCTGGAAACTTATAAGAACCTAACTTAATTGGATGGCAAAACTGATTATCACATGAAGGTTTTGGTTATCATCCTATTATGTCGTAATGCGTGGGAGTTCAACTTTATTTTATTATATAGATAATTAAAAGGGAAAAGAAATGATATATATGAAAATTTATTGAAATCAATTGTAATATCTGATTTAAAATATTCATTAACAATTTTATTTTTATTTTCAGAAGAAGAACTCTATAACGACCACGGAAAAGGATACATGCCAGGTGAGTCAGTAACATGTTCTATTTCATACATTTTAAAAGTTTACGTGCAATTTTCAAATTCATCACAATATTATATTTGCATATTTTGCATTAATACAGTCGATTGTTGACAAGTAATTCGAAATCGATATAATAATAAAATAAGCAGATTTATGTCCCTTTAAACAAATGGTAATTCAAAGAAATGCATAAAAATCCTTCACTGCTTATGATAACCCAACCTTTGGCTGTTTCTAATAATCTATTATATTAAGGACGTTTGTCTGTATATGCGCCCATGTAAAAGTTAGAAACCCCACAAGACATACATGATATCTCTTTTTTCCAGTGGGCATCGAACAAAATATGATCGCATTATTTTTGTAATATTCATTTTTAGACGATCAACAGGAACAAAATAATCGGGATAGGTCGATATTTATAGCGTTTTTTTCTATTACGTATGGAATGGTACTTTTTGTGTTTGTGTGACAATCAAATATGTTGAACATAATAATATTTAAGAAGCGTATAATTGAACACACCAAATAATACAACGACTCTACTCCATTTGCACATTTTTATAATATGTAAGAAAGGTTATAAATTAATTGATTGAAAGAAAGGTAAAACATCAATTAATTGAAAGAAAGGTATAAATTAATTAATTGAAAGAAAGGTATAAATCAATTAATTGAAAGAAAAATATGAATCAATTAATTGAAACAAAGGTATAAATCAATTAATTGAAAGAAAGGTATAAATCAGTTAATTGAAAGAAAGGTATAAATCAATTAATTGAAAGAAAGGTATAAATCAATTAATTGAAAGAAAGATATAAATTAATTAATTGAAAGAAAGGTATAAATTAATTAATTGAAAGAAAGGTATAAATCAATTAATTGAAAGAAAGATATAAATTAATTAATTGAAAGAAAGGTATAAATTAATTAATTGAAAGAAAGGTATAAATCAATTAATTGAAACAAAGGTATAAATCAATTAATTGAAAGAAAGGTATGAATCAATTAATTGAAAGAAAGGTATAAATCAATTAATTGAAAGAAAAGTATGAATCAATTAATTGAAAGAAAGGTATAAATCAATTAATTGAAAGAAAGGTATAAATCAATTAATTGAAAGAAAGGTATAAATCAATTAATTGAAAGAAAGGTATGAATCAATTAATTGAAAGAAAGGTATAAATCAATTAATTGAAAGAAAGGTATAAATCAATTAATTGAAAGAAAAGTATGAATCAATTAATTGAAAGAAAGGTATGAATCAATTAATTGAAAGAAAAGTATGAATCAATTAATTGAAAGAAAGGTATAAATCAATTAATTAAAAGAAAGGTATAAATCAATTAATTGAAAGAAAGGTATAAATCAATTAATTGAAAGAAAGGTATAAATCAATTAATTGAAAGAAAAGTATGAATCAATTAATTGAAAGAAAGGTATAAATCAATTAATTGAAAGAAAGGTATAAATCAATTAATTGAAAGAAAGGTATAAATCAATTAATTGAAAGAAAGGTATGAATCAATTAATTGAAAGAAAGGTATAAATCAATTAATTGAAAGAAAGGTATAAATCAATTACTTGAAAGAAAAGTATGAATCAATTAATTGAAAGAAAGGTATAAATCAATTAATTGAAAGAAAGGTATAAATCAATTAATTGAAAGAAAGGTATAAATCAATTAATTGAAAGAAAGGTATGAATCAATTAATTGAAAGAAAGGTATAAATCAATTAATTGAAAGAAAGATATAAATTAATTAATTGAAAGAAAGGTATAAAATAAATTGAAAGAAAGGTATAAATTAATTAATTGAAAGAAAGATATAAATTAATTAATTGAAAGAAATGTATAAAATACTTAATTGAAAGAAAGGTATAAATTAATTAATTGAAAGAAAGGTATAAAGCAATTAATTGAAAGAAAGGTATAAATTAATTAATTGAAAGAAAGGTATAAATTAATTAATTGAAAGAAAGGTATAAATCAATTAATTAAAAGAAAGGTATAAATCAATTAATTGAAAGAAAGGTATAAATTAATTAATTGAAAGAAAGGTATAAATTAATTAATTGAAAGAAAGGTATAAATTAATTAATTGAAAGAAAGGTATAAATTAATTAATTGAAAGAAAGTTATAAATTAATTAATTGAAAGAAAGGTATAAATTAATTAATTGAAAGAAAGGTATAAATTAATTAATTGAAAGAAAGGTATAAATTAATTAATTGAAAGAAAGGTATAAATCAATTAATTAAAAGAAAGGTATAAGTTAATTAATTGAAAGAAAGGTATAAATTAATTAATTGAAAGAAAGGTATAAATCAATTAATTGAAAGAAAGGTATAAATCAATTAATTGAAAGAAAGGTATAAATCAATTAATTGAAGACAAAATTTAATACAACTCTACTTTATCTGTAAAAAATATCCTCTGAAATTAAACATGGCTTTCAATTCAAAATATCATTCCCTTAAAAACGACCAAATTATCTTTTCCCTTTTCAGATTACGTGGGTTGTTTTGCAGACGAGGAAGATAGAGCTTTGAATAGCATTTCTACTTCTTCCATGTATATGACTGTTGATTGGTGTAAGGGATATTGTGCAGACAATGGATACAAGTATGCTGCTCTACAAGTTCGTAATTTTCTATCATTTTATTAATATCATCTGTAAAAGACATAACTTATTGATTAAAATGAGCGGATTCATCTATTTTACATGTTGAACCAATAAATATTTTCCTTGATTTATATTTACTATCATAACTAAAATGGCTTCATATATTTAAGGTTTTATTCAGTTCAAAATAATATGTCACTTAACAAAATTCTGTGAATTATGTGAATGAAAGTCCGAAGTGAAATGGTAGAACAGGTTTCTGACTATTATCTTTGGTCAAAATGTCTATAACTTGTCAGACATGGTTATCTTTAAAAATTTCTATTTATCAAAAAAATCTTATAAAAATAGAACGAAGTTCATTTCTAATATTTAATACAATTTATAAAGTTGTCCTCTTTTAACATGTAAATAAAAAGAAATAAAAGAGAAAAATGTTAGTAAACGAATAAGTCTTTACGTAAAGAGAAAAATAACCATGTCTGACAACTTCCAGACCTAGATTTATAGACACGTAAACCACAGACAATAGTCAGAAACCTGTTCTACCATTTCATTTGAGACAAAAAGGTAGAAAGTCCACATGCTGGTAAATAAATGTCTAGTTAGTGGTGAAAGAAGAGTTCATATACGGATAAATATCCTGTTTGTAAGGAAAAGAAAAGAGTTCATATGAGAATATTTATTTGCACTCAGGTGCTGCAGTCAGACCGTGTGTAGGTAGTTATGTGTATGTGTGCACTATATTAAGTCCACATTTGTATGCGGTTGTCATAACTATGTTGGATCCTTAGAGCTTCTTATTGAACCTTAGGGCTAGACAACTTAGGAGAGAGGGAATCTGTTGCATTTTAAGAGAGAAATTTGTGGGTTGGTTCGAATGACGTCGAGTTATTATATATGCCTTGTTCTGGCCAAGAAAAAAGAAAGAATCTAGCGAGCACTCCCTTTTATCATCTCTTGTTGTGTACTCTTCAGTTCGCCCGAAAGATGGCCTCTGGATTGGGCAAGCCATAAAAAACGTAAAGGCTTGCATCAATCAACACCGAGCTTAGAAATTAAACACAGATTCTAAATTTTAATGATAGGTCGTTGTAGCCATGTTGCTTCTGCTGCTGTTGCTGCTGTGGTCGTTAGTAATCGCTGCTGTTACTACAATCTGAATATTTATCACTTATGCATCGAAATACTTCTAGAATTTAAAATGCTGTTGATAATATTACTCCATTTATTTAGGTGATATTATCATAAAACAAAAGCATAAACCAATCGTGAAACTGCATGCTGCCACATAACAACATAAGTTTAGGGAGTTGAGTTAGTGCTTTTCGGGCACTCCCTAATAAAATAATTATTTCAACACAAGCTACTGAATAAACGAACAAACAACTTCATAAAACTTAAAAGGTTTATTGAAGCGAGTCAGGGTAAGATGCCAAAAAGATATAACTCGGATAAAACTTGTCTGCCTTTGCTTGGTAGTTATTCCCAAGTGGGAATCGTCGATACCGGTGTAGGCAGAGAGGGAGAGTGAGGAAACAGGTCCGCTCTCTTTGGCGTCTGGCTGGAAAGAGAGAGTTTTTCTCGTCCGGAACGGAAGCAGTAAGAGTTTCTTAGGGGGTAAGGAAGGTCCTTGCGCTATGCCTCTGATTGGTCAGTATGTGCCATATCGCACAGTCAGGGGACGCACTGACGCACAAGAAAAAGAGTTCTATTTGTTACTGATACATAAGAATGCACCAAAGTTTTATCTGGACTTTACTTCTCCACATCTTATGAAGTATTGCCAAAGTTACGCAATGAAAACATTAATAACTCAAAGACTATTTCTTTGATCTGGCTGTTGTATGAATGATGATTACTTTTATATATTTGTGTACAGGTGTTGTTTGATACTAACATCTAATCTTTGACTCGCCCTTCTTATATAGTGCAAATTATAGCTACATTTCGATAAATAAATAATAGAATTAATGTTTTTATACCTTAAAATATCTAAAAAGTTCAAATGGTATATACATGTATGATATTTGTTTTTTTTTTTTTTATTGTAGTATAGAAAACAGTGTTTTTGTGGTAATGGTGATTATGATATTTATGGTATATCAAACAGATGTAATATGATTTGTACTGGAAATTCTCGTCAAAACTGTGGTGGAAAATGGGCGAATGATGTGTATAAAACTGAAAGTAAGTATCTCTCCAGAGTATGCTACTATTTACTTTCATATCTTGTTTTTGTGTGGCATTTTATCTCTGGAAATAGAACTTCTAATGATAATAATTGATAAGGTTTATTCAATTTATAGAAAAAAATGTAACCTACTGAGTCACATATTGAGCTCGCATTAATCGTTTGAATCAATGAAAATTCAAAATTAGTCTCTTTCTGCTCGCTATATCCCCTTTTATCTTTATTTTCTTTTTTCTCTGCGCCATTCTTCAGCTACAGGTTAAATAGTTTAACTACTTGTGGAGATATTTACTTTTTTAATAATACATATTCCAATCTTGACTGTTGTTCTGCTTGAGAGAGAGAGAGAGAGAGAGAGAGAGAGAGAGAGAGAGAGAGAGAGAGAGAGAGAGAGAGAGAGAGAGAGAGAGAGAGATGGAAACAAGAGTCATATACATAGTATAAAACAAGAGCAGGATATACAACAACATACAATAAGAGAGGGCAAGAGTGATAGACAGACATTTTATAAGAGATAGAACACTTGGAAAATTAAGTGTAAATTGTAACTAATTAGAAGAATTTTAAGTTGATTTGTTACAATATAACTCTATCCTCAAACTACGTAATAATTTATAATGAATTTTGTGTGATTAAATTAAGAAAAAGGCTTTAGGGAAACAAACGTTGATTACGTCAGCTTAAATATAATTATAGATACAAGATGCATAACTATTTATAGTTTATCTAAAAACTAAAGAGTTCTAGAAAAGGAAGATAATCCCCAACAATACGGTTTCTAATCAGAGAGGCGGTAGCACTCTCTATATAGGGATGGCCCGTACACGCCTATATACGCCTACAAAACAAAACTATCCAAATCTCAACTAAAATCAACTTATAAGTTTCAAAAAGCACATATTCTTACAGAGAAGCGTCTTACGAATCCAGCGAGTGCCAGAACGTCGGTTAAAATGTCAAAAGAGAGCAAAAAAAAAAAAAAAAGGTACAAAAATGGCCAATTGTTCTTCTTTCTTCTTTCTTCTTTCTTCTTCTGCTTTCTTCTTTCTTTTGAGACGATGTATCTCGGTGTACGAACGGTCTCTGACAACAGTTCAAGCATCAATCGACTGCTCTTTACACGGAGAAGTGCAGTGACCCATCGCTTTTTTAGCTAACTCCATAATTAAATAAGATTACGTGTAATAACAAGTTTTAAACACTATATACCCAATGTAGACAGACCATTTCGAACACGGAACTTCTCTCAAAAGGGACAGCTCCAAATAATACACCGGATGCTCACAGACGTTCCAGTTTGCCAGTGGCCTATATTTCTTGGACGCTGAATATTTGAGGTGAACGTTAAGGTTTTTTTCTTTAAACAGTAACCCACCAGCGTTAATGAAACCACAAAATCTTTATCTCAGTTGATCAAAATTGTTATAAGAGTAACCTATCAGCAAGTACGACGTCAAAAAACAATATTATAAAAACAAATAATTCTTCAGATTTTGGACTGTAAAATATGTACAAAATGTCAATGCTGTGACCAGGATTCGAACCTAGGTTAGCACGGCCACAACATGGGGTCCTAACCTCTAGACGATCACGGCTAACACTTACGTCTGTCGCTCTTGGCAGAAAGACACATGACTACTGTCAAACTATTGAAAAATAAGGAGAAAACTTGAAATTCTCAGGCGCAAAAATACACTATAGCAACCATTGTTAAATGCAGCTGAATCTCTTCGCTCGTTAAGAAAAGTAGATCAGACCAGTTCTTCTAAGAACTCACCAAACGCCAAAGGAAATAAGTTAAATTAACCGCAAAAGAAACTGCAAGAAAGTCATCTTCTAAGAACTCACTGGAAGCTGACCAAAAAGAATCAAAATCCAAGCCCTAGCCACAAAAATAACTAGATATTGTGGCTACTATACACAATCTACTAATAAAAACAAGTAAGTTTTCTAAAATAAACTACAATAAATTAACCAAGTAACCTCACACTGTCACTGATTAGGACTTCATATAAAGATAACAACTACACTATTGGTGTATACACCGTTCCACACTTTAACTATTGGTGACGGGGCAGTATCTCAATTCTACGAGAGTTGTCTTGCTATAAGATAAGTGATATTATAGTAAGATACACATAAGTGTTATATGTTTACATTTAATAAAAAATGCCAAAGTCAGCACGTAGTAAAAAAGCTCAGAGAAATATAGACTATGAAAAAAACAAAGTCAAGGTATTATCTGAGATAAAAAAGAATACTATCAGAAAAATGCTGAAATAATAAAAATTAAGTATCATGCAAATCCTGAGGCAAAGAAGGCTGCCTCACGTGATGACTCAAAAGCACGGTATAACAGGGATCTCGAGGGGAAAAAACTGCCTCACGTGCTCTTTATAACAAAGAACCAGAAAAAAAAGAAGGCTGCCTCACGTGCTCTTTATAACAAAGAACCAGAAAAAAAGAAGGCTGCCTCACGTGCTGACTCAAAAGCACGGTATAACAGGGATCCCAAGGGGAAAAAAACTGCCTCATGCACAAACTATTATAAATATAAATATCAAAAACTGCCAAATCTTTTCCAAAACGCCAAAGAATGAACCAAGAAAAATTTAATAGTGAAGGTATGAACATTTTAGAACTTTATAATACTCTAACTGTTTTATCAGAGAGGCGGTAGCACTCTCTATGTAATATAGAACCGATGGAGGACCAAGAGGCAACTCCTAAGGCCCAAAACCCAAAGACCTAAAACCCAGCAGGAAGCGACCTGCTACTAATGGAGGCGGCAATGAGCCGCCTCCTAAAAAAGACAATACTATCATGAATGTAAGTTTAAAAATAAGACTGTAAGTAAAAATACTAATTAACAAGAATAAAAAAGCATTGGAAATGCAAAAGGATATAGGGATGGTATGCTAAAAAGTATACAAACAAGATAGCTATGAATGGCTAGGCACATGGAAATAGAATTGCATCCAAAGTATAGCCCTATAGCTTTTTACAACCGTAATGATGGCACGGAATGAAGATTGGAGAAAAGCTATAGGGCTATACTTTGGATGCAATTCTATTTCCATGTGCCTAGCCATTCATAGCTATCTTGTTTGTATACTTTTTGGCATACCATCCCTATATCCTTTTGCATTTCCAATGCTTTTTTATTCTTGTTATATCAGAATGAAGTTACATGAAGTAACGAAGAAAGAAATGAGCAATTAATGTAACTTCAGTTTACGCAAAATACTATTTTATTTTTCAGCATTCATATTAACGGCCCAACAAATTTAAAATTATACTTTTAGTGGTTCATAAACATTAAAAGATTGGCGACAGTTTAGCTACAGAATATTAGTAAGTAGTTCTTTTTTTGTGAAAAAAAATAAATAAATAAACGTCCTAGACATCAAACAGTTTAACAATGGCAAAGTCTTTTGTTTTCTTCATTAAGACTTAGACATTGTGGGATGACGTCATTCTGGATATGGCGTAGCTTCAAATAAAAACGAGGAAAAAACACTGGAACATCCAAGTGGTTTCTCAGGATTCGTTTTTACAAGTGGCTATCATGTATCCAATGTTCCGTATGAATTTTGAAGGATTCGAACCAAGGACCACTGACGTTTCGATGAAGATATTCCGAAAAATGAAATGGCCAATTGGTGAGCTGTATTTATCGTTTTATCTGATTTCAGTGAAGTGAAATGCGATGCCAAGATTAACAGCAGATTCTGCAATTCGTGACAGTATGAAACAGTCCGAACAAGTGGCTTCCCATATAAAAAGTTTTCCAACTTGAAAAGCAATATCAACGGCCATTATCTCTGACTGGTTTTGAAATTGATGTAAACCCAGCAAAATCGAGACCTGATTTAATTACGTCATTGAGTGAAGAGAGAGCAAACTCGTCCACAGCAGTATTGAGATGCATGACATAAACGGAGTCGCAATAATCTATCAATACAAACCTTTGTCAAAACTTAAAATTCTACGGTCCATTTTGCACATATTCCTTCTATATTTCATCATGCCATCTTTTTGGAATACTTGAATAATTCTTCCAGTCACAATAATTATGTTGTAGTTTTTGTTTTTAATGTTGGAATTAGATTCAGAATGTCAGGGATCATCATACCTATCCCATCCTTATCTGTGTTAATATTTACATATTTCTATTTGTATAAAATTAGGTAGGTTTGTATTATATTATATATTACATATTTATTATATAATATAATTATATTATATATTACATATTATATATATATATATATATATATATATATATATATATATATATATATATATATATATATATATATATATATACTAGCATTTAAGCCCGGCGTTGCCCGGGTGTTTGGAGGTGTATGTTGAGCAAAAAAAAAAAAAAAAAGCGCTCAATTTTTAAAAATTTGACCTCTATTATGACCCCTTAAGATTCATTGTTTGGGCTCAAATCAAGTTATTAAGTTAGATCCATGTCCAAGGAATCTATATCTAAAATTTTAAGTGTTTAGACCCAAAATTGGCGGGGTAGTTTGGTAGAGTTCTTAAAGGTCAAATCGTTGAATTTTGACCCCTTAACAGTCAAATGTCTGTCCGAAAACCGATCACTAAGATTTTCACAAATCTCAGTACTCTGTATATCAAATTTCGAGCCTGTAGACTGACAATTGATAGAGTTATTGCGTAGGGAAATACACCCACACAGACAC
The DNA here is from genome assembly GCF_053919585.1 of Euprymna scolopes. NCBI lineage: Eukaryota > Metazoa > Mollusca > Cephalopoda > Sepiida > Sepiolidae > Euprymna > Euprymna scolopes. The sequence goes on from NC_136487.1 coordinate 94,676,325, forward strand.
ACACACGGGCACGTTCACTTTTATGTATATACTAGTATTTCAGCCCGTCGTTGCCCAGGTGTTTGGAAGTGTATGTGTAGCAAAAAAACAAAAAACAAAAAAAAAACGGTCAATTTTTTAAAATTTGACCCCTATTATGACCCCTTAACATTTAATGTTTTCGGCCTAAATCAAGTTATTAAGTTAGATCCATGTCCAAGGAACCTATATATAAAATTTCAAGTGTTTAGACTTAAAATTGTCGGAGGAGTTTGGTAGAGTTCTTAAAGGTCAAATCGTTGAACTTTGATCCCTTAATAATCAAATTTCTGGCCGAAAATGGATTACAAAGATTTTCCCAAATCTCAGCACCCGGTATATCAAATTTCGAGTCTGTAGACTGAATATTGACAGAGTTATTGCGTAGGGAAATGAACACACACACACACGTTCAGTTTTATAGATATATAGACTAGCAGTTGCGCCCGGCTTTGCTGGGGCCCTATGTACTGTTCATAATGTTATGTGCATATGTATATATTAAAAAGTGTGAATATGCAAAGTAATGCCTTTCTGTATAATAGTCTTCCTTACCTACCATAGAGAAAAGACAGACAGACAGATATTTTCACTTGTATAGGTGTATATATAGATAGTTAGATAGATTGGATACAATATATAGTAATGATTTAAAAAGTATATAAAAAAAAAGACTCATGCGCCACCACGGAGAATCGAAACCCAAACGTTCAGCTCAAGATTTATTTCGCCTCTGCCGTCAATGACTGGGCTATGAAAACATGTTTACTGCGAGGCTAAAAATTAAAACATGAACCAATAGCTACTACGTTATGCATTCGAAATGCCGGCGTTCGACCTTCACTTGGCAAATTTGATTTTTTTAAATTTTCACACTTTTGCACCAATTATTCCGGGCTAAAACCCAAATATAAAGTTTTGCATGGATTCAAATACCTTATATATGAAGTTTCATGTCTGTAGACCAAAAACTCTAGGAAGAGTTTGGTAGGCAAAATTTCTTAAACAAAAATATATATGTATACATAAATATATATGGAAACAATTTTGTGTTTACTATAAACTTTTTACGCAAATATTATGCAAGTATAAATCATGTCCAAAGGACCGACCCCATTCTTTGGGTGAGTGGTTCTTAGGGCATTGTTTTTGTTATTTGTTACCACTAACTGTTTTTGTCTGGATCTGACTTAAGCAGCTGGCCGGACTAGGGGAAACTGACGTGCCTTTTTAGGCAAAGGTCCCCCTAGTTTCCAAATTGGTGGGTTGGAGAAAGGCACTGGGCCAACAACTAGAGGGGGCAGGCCTCTACTCCTGAACATCATGGTGCTCCAGTGTTCGTGGCGGGGGGTACCACACCCGATGGTACCCCAGTGATTGGTTCGGGGGGCACCACACCCAATGATGCTCCAGTGTTCGTTCGTGGTTGAGATGGAAGATTCCACACCCAGTGGCGCCTCATTATCAAATGCCAGCTGCTCACCCTCTCCTAGGTTGGCGAAAATTTCAGGGGTCACCGCATGCAGTGGTTCCCCATCAACAAGGGAGTCTGGTAGGAAGATGCCTCGGAATCGTCCGCACTTGAAGAAACCCAGCACCCGTCTTATGTGGACCCACTTGAAGATTTTTTGAACCCCTGGGCCTTCGTGGGCGGAAGTGCCACCGGGGTTAACAAGGACACAGTGGTAGGCACATCGAGAGAGGAGGTGACTACAGCATGGGCAAACTATGTCGAGAGGAGGGGGCTGGACAGTACTGCAAACGCTGGCAAGCAACAGTCACCCTTTCACCAGCAGGGAAAAGGAAAGAAAGAGGAGAGAAGAATTAAGAGGAACAAAATTGGCTAATAGCAGCCCGCAAAAGAGACAACCATTGAAAAAATGGCGGTCACTGGACTTCGAGAAACCGATAATCAAGTTGCAAGAAGGCACTGCGGAAAAGAAGGAATGGCCCAGGTTGAAAGAAGGCCAACAAAACAAAGATCCAGAGATAATAGTGAAGTGCGGATGGGGGCCAAAGGGGCAGAAGACCCCAGAGGATTACAAAAAACTTTTCGAGGAAAAGTATAAAGTCCTCACAGAGGGGAATAAGATAAAGTCGCTCCCAAGAACCCTAGAAGGAATCAGAGCGAGAACAGTATCACTAGTGACCTTCGAGGAGAAAAGCAAAGGTCTCGCTGGACTCAATAAGAAATTTCTCGCAATGCTAGTAGAGACTAACATCCCAGCGACCTATGCAGTGTGAAGGAGCTTTGCGATGTGGGACATCCTATTGCCAACTGCTGAGGAGGCAGAAAAGTTTGCAAAAACAGATGTGATCTGGAAGGGCCTAAGATGTAAGCCTGAGTACCTGGAGAGAAGACGAACGGTCGTTTTCATATAGGTTTCCTGAGCTGCATAACAGAAGAGCAACTGGGGGCTATTCTATCCCAATACAGGGATGTGGAAGGAGTGACGCCAGTACAGGGGCAAAGAAATATCATGACAGGTGACTATCGCATTCAGATGAGAATCAACCAAGCCGGCTTCAACGCCATACCAGCCCAGTTGATTTGGGAATCTTGGACGATGTCAATTATTGTGCAGGGGAGGAGGCCCCATTGTTGGAATTGTTTGGCGCTGGGGCATATGGCAAAATTTTGCCTCAAAAAGAAGATGGAGAACTTGCCAGCAGCAGTTCCCTCGGAGAAGATGGAAAGGGGGGGGAACAAAGCAACCAAAAAGAATCCAATGAGTTGGAGCACAGTCGCAAAAGGAGGGAAGCAGGCAACAGTGGCTCAGAAGGAGAAGTTGAAGGTGGAAAAAACAAGAGAGGAGAAATCCGGAACCAAAAGAAAATTTACCTCTGAATCTGAAGAAGAGGAGGAGGAGAGTGGCTACCACGAAAAAAGTCAGGGAAGAGAGCCAAGAAGAAGAAAACCAGACCCCATGGATGAGCCCCTCCCCTTTTTAACACACCCGGTGTAGAAACACCAGCAGCAGAAGAAGTGGTTGTAGAAGCAGAAGACCAAGAGGACATCACCCCGCCCAGAAAAACTGTCCCTGACTGAGAGGATGCAAAAACGGCCTTTCCTACCCGGCGAGAGAGTGTGCGAGGTGGATACTATGCAAAGGTAGACGGACCTTAGTGCAGGGCAAAGAAAGCATTTAAAGCAGTTGGAGAAGTTAACAGTGGTAGGCAGAAAGGAGGTGGAGAAACCAAGCAACTTCCCGGAAGCCCCACTACAAATAACTTTTCTAAGGAAGAAAAAGAGTGCAAGGGTTAAGGCGCTCTGGAGGATGCTGGCGGAGACAAAACAAGCTATTCCGGGGCAAAAAATAAAATAGCAGACGACGAACATCCATCATTAATGCAGATAGCAGTGAAATGTGAAGGGAAGGTCCCCATTTATGTACACCCGTCCCTTTATAGAGCTCTCAAAATAACCTTCCCCCTGGATATGGAGGGACTGGTCTAAGGAGGTCAGTTCACAACAGAGTTGTTAACTGGCAGCATCAGTCAGTCCTTCGGCGTTCTAACCCCTGAGGATTTTAGACCCATTTTCGACGAATATTACTTGTTAGGAAATTATGGCAACAACCTTAAACCTAGCTAGTTTAAATGCGAGGGGCATGAGATCTTGAAGCAAGGCTGCTTGTGTGCTGAGGGATCTCGTGGGCCTTGAGGCAGATATAGCTGCGATTCAGGAGACCCACTTTGTTGGGACTAGGGATTGTGATGTGCTGGTGAACGACTTTGATGTTTACTCAGCATATGGTAATTCCTGTAGTCGTGAGGTTTCTGTGCTAGTGAGTCGCACTCTAGCTGTGACGGTTACTGTAGTCCACGTGGACGCTCATGGAAGGCTGGTCATGGTTGATGTTGCTGTTAAAAGCGGTAAGTTCCAGCTGTTTACGCGCCCAATATTGCTGGAGAGAGGGTGTCCTTTTTTCGGCAGGTGGAGGTGTTCCTATCGGCAGGTCCGGAGCGGGTAGTTATAATGGGGGACTCGAATGCCATCCTGGACCCCAAGATAGATAAGGTTAGGGAGGATAAAGGGTCGGAGAGGTGTGAAAGCAGCCTGTCTGACCTGATGGCCTCGTGCGATCTTGTTGACAGATTCCATCTGGATCACCTAGGGAGGGAGATGTTACGTGGCAAAAAAGTGAGGCCTCCTGTTCAAGTACCTACTTGGATAGGATGTTAGTTAGAAGAGGCGACAGATTTCTTATCTTGTCCCACGTTCCACTGGCTAGGTCATTCGGACCATAAATTAGTAATGGCCCCTTTGAAAGTAGGTAATAGGCCTAGGTTGGCTGGCTACTGGAAGTTGAACGCCTCCTTACTGGAGATGAACGACTTCCGGGAACAGCTGACAACACTAATTCAGTGGGAGTTAGTGGGAGCGGTTACCAGGAGTAGCTGGTGGGTTAGACTTAAGGCTACCATTACGCTCTTTTGTGTCCTATATAGCCAATGCCTTGCGGTAACTAGGGCATGGACCAAAAAGCACCTAGATGATAGGCTGGTGGGGATCCCCTAGAGATAGCAGTAGTTAAGGGGGACCTCCAGTGCTTGGCTAGCGAGCATTACGAAGGTCATGTAGTTAGAGCTAGATTAAACAGAGTCTCTAACGAAGCTGTGAACTTTGACACTGTTGAGCGTAAGGCTGCCTTAAGACGCGACTCAGATGGGTACATTCAGAAGGTGAAAAACCTGGAAGGACATACCCTCGTATCGACTCGAGAGATTTGCAATGGGTTTCGGCAACATTTGGAGGAGTGCTTTGGCCAACTACCCGGACTCCATGGCCAGGAGTTTGGCAGCTATTTAGCCGGCTCGCTCCGCCTTACTGCGGCCCGAGCAGCTAGCTGTGATGGGATGGTTATGGAGCATGAGGTCATTACTGCGTTGAAGCAGGTTGGTCATAACAAATCTCCAGGGCTCGATGGTCTGCCCTACGAACTGTATTTGAGGCTGTCGCCCATGCTTGTTTCTCTTCTGACAGGTGTGTTTAACCACTGGTTTGCTCAGGGATCCATCCCTGGGCAGGTAATCAAAGGAGTGGTCACACTTCTGAAGAAAAGAGGGCGGCATGGTGGGGAGGACTTAGATGATTATAGGACCACCACTCTGCTAAACACAGAGTTGAAGATTTTGTCCTGCGTTCTTGCAAACCGACTGCAGGTTGTTATCAGCGACTTGGTCGAACTGGATCAGACTTGTTCTGTGAAGGGGAGATCGATTCAAAACAACTTGCCCTTGGTGCGCACGATCATAGAGGGGTTAGAAGATGACACAGGAGCTGTGCTGATCAATTTAGATGAGTCCAAAGCGTTCAATAGGGTCGACCATGGTTTCTTGGAATCTGTTATGGAGACCACCAGCTTTGGTCTGGACTTCCGCAAGTGGATTTCCATTCTGTATCGTGATCATATGGTAGTGGTACAAGTTAATGGTAGGTTGTTGGAGTCCTTTGGGGTCTCTTGGTCGGTGAGCCAGGGTTGTCCACTGTCGCCTCTGTTGTATGTCCTGATGTTGGAGCCCTTCTTTTGCAAATTAAGGGACAAGGTGGCTAGACCAGTCCTGCATGGCATAGCTCTACCTGGTGGCAAATCCGCCAGGGTGTCCACGTACGCTGATGATGTCACCGTTTTCGTTGGGCGAAGGATCAATATTAAAGCGGTGATGGAGGTGGTCGCTGAGTATGAAAGTGTCACAGGGGCCATAGTCAATCGCAGCAAGTCCATTGGCCTGCGGTTGGGCGCCTGGACCGGGGTAAACTCGGTTCCAGGTGGGTTCGTTTGGACGGATGGCCTGGTAAAGATTCTAGGTGTGTGGTTCGGGCCTGGACTCCAGCTGGACAAAAATTGGTCGGAAGTATAGACGAAGGTCGAGTCGTCAGTAAGGACTTAGATTTGCAGGGGCTTATCCCTGAAGGGTCGGGGGGAGGCGTGTCAAACTTATGTCTTTCCGTTGATCCTTTACCACTTGTCAGTACTTCCTCTGCCTGCAGACCACTGTAAAGCTTTGGAGCAACTCCTTTTCAAACTTCTTTGGAAAGGGGGAAAGCCGTATGTCCATAGACAGGTCTGTACATAGAAACTCAGCGAGGGGGTTTGGGAATGCCTGACTTGTTAAGTCATAAATATGCCGAAAGATTGGTGCTCCTGAGTCGGACACTGCTTGAGGAATTGCACTGGATACAATTGTGGAGCAAGCTTTTTCACAGCTCGTATCTTCCCCTGCCGCTGAAGGTCGCAGAAGACCAGTGGGGGAATGGCAGTTCCTCTCCGAATGCCGAGCCGCCCTTAGGGCATTGCCAGGGTCCAGTGACCTTGCACGGCCTAGGAGGAGGGTATATCGGGATTTAGTGGTGGGCACCGCAAAAGATCTGCTGGTTGAGCAGCTGCACATGTCGAGGGAGGAGGTCCTCTCTCAGTGGAATTGGGCGCCAGCCAGAAGCTTTTTAAATAATTCAGAATTCTCTTTGACATGAAGGCTTGTCCGGAATGCGCTGCCACTTTTTGGCGTGCTTGCCAGGGACTGCAAGAGGGATGAATACGCGCCCTTTTGCCCCTGCTGTGTGGATGACGAGGATGAAACAAGAGATCACGCCTTTTTTCTTTGCAGCAGAGTTCGGAGGCTCTGGGAGTATGTCGGAGAGGTAATGACTCGCATCGGTTGGTGCTACTTGATTTGGCATACGTCATCGACAACATGGACCCGCCATTTACTGGAGAGAAACGGTTGGTGTTTTTCGCGATCCTAGCTGTAGCTAGGTTAGTGATGTGGGTTACACGTCTTAACATTGTCTATGGGGTTGAATCTGTTTCGTCCCCGGGTCTGTTGCCCCTATACATATATTTATCTTGAAAGATGCCGTCCATTCCCTATATCGCCCATCCCTATCTAATTTGTTTTCAAAATATCGTCCCTAGGTCCCCCACTCCCCACTCCCACTAGGGAACGACCTGCTTGCTTTCGACCTTCGGGACCGGAAGACAGTGGGCGCTCCTTATTCAGAAGCAGATTGAGAGGATCCCTTACTAACCCGCCCCCATAGGCATTTTGTTTAGTTGTTTTATTTTTCTTTCTTTTTGGGTGTATCTTAGTTTGCCCCCCTCCCCATCATCTCATCCCTCATTTAGTTTTATTTAAAAAAATATTTTCTGTTTGTATATATAATTTTTGTTTTGTTAACATGTAAATATTCATTTTTTCAGATTGTATGTAAAGCCGACATACGCTGGGGAGATTTTAAGTAGATAAACTCCATGTTAAGAATGAGGTATTATGGTGATAGTGTCCTAGTTTAGGGAACTCAATAAAGTCTTTTCAAACACCTAGCTCTTAGTTAGAATGACCCTCGATCCCCACTTCCCCTTACCGGCTCCATGCCTAAGTGCTTTGGACCCCAAATGAGGCCCTGGCAGTAGATAATGCCAGGGCCGGGGCCAAACACTAAATAACCTTCGGGCCAGGATCAAAGTGTAGTATCTTTTCTGCAGATGCTGCACTTAAGGTAATTTGTCCCGGTCAATGGAGGGGAAACCCTCTATACTGGGACATTTACTATTTTTGGATCCAACCAGAGTGCCCCTTTTGCCTTTTTTTTGTAACCCCACATTAAAAACGACCTCGTGTCACATTTTGCTTTGGTTGGTTGTTTTTGTTTTATGGCATATCAACCCTTTTCAGATTATTTAATGCCAAATCCAAAGATTTTGAGGAAAAATTTTTTTAATAGAATATATTTGTTGTTTTCACGTCGGTTTCTATTTAACCCATAGTTGGGACCCTAACAGGTACTACCACTCCGGGTCAGAGTGGACCTGGGAGCAATGGTAATTAAAGGGTGGCTCCACACTCCCCAAAGCCCGCAAGCTGGGGCCTCACCACTGGATATAGTTTAAGGTCATATCCAGGACCCCCATTGAGGGACTTTTACCCTCTGCAGGGGGGCAGTCGGCGTATTCTAATGCCGCACCGACAGGGCCCACATTTTGCAAATAAATACTAATAGAAAAGAGGGTTTTTAATATGAATATCAATACACACAAAAGAAAAACGAATTTATAAGATATATATATAAATATATATATTTATATATATATATATATATATATATATATATTATATATATAGTAAAACTCCTTTAATTTGAACTTCCTCTACATTTGAACTTAATTTGGACTTCCTCTCATTTGGACTTCTTCTAAACCTGGACTTTCTCTAAACTTGAACTGTCTCGTCATTGAAATTGTATTAGCATATTTGATGTGGACTTGCAGTAAAACTGTTTACATGGTTTAGTCAGATATTGTGCAGAAATGTTAATATTGGTACTATGTAATTAATGTAGATTACCTATTGATGATTAATTTAAACTAACTGTAATTTTTTTTTCAGATTGCTATATTTAAAATAGTGTAAAACAACCCATCACAATGGGTCTAGAAAAAATTCTTGAAACCAAACGGTTCCCGACCAATCATGCTGTTCTTAAATCACTTAATGCAAATGATGTTAAAATGTGGGTGCAACAAGATGAGGAAACTACTGATCAATATCCTGAAGGCAGTAATGGTGATGAAAATAGCGACAGCTCTCATTCTCTTGACCCTAATGTAAATAACCAAGAACACTCTGATGAAGCAATATCATGGAATGATGCAGAAAAGTCTATGGAGACGGGTATAAGATTTCTAGAAAAAAGTCCTTACTTTAGTGACAACTATGTTTTGCAAGCAATGTCACTCCGAAGAGATATAATCATAAAGAAGCTACAGAACCAAGAAATTGTAGATTTGTGTGATCGCTTACGGAATACAATGGCAGTGCCCGAGAGCGCAATCGATGAAAATAGAAACTGCAATGAGACTCATTCAATGAATAAATAAAAAAACTGTATTTTACATAAATGTATGATTTCTGGAGATGATAACTTAGGTAATAAATACCTAACAAGTAAGAGTAGAGTTAATTTATTTTCAATGTTTTTGTTCCTGGTAATAATATTTAACAATTCTTACTTGCAATAATATATACTTGAAGTATCATATAGCAATGAATTTCATTTACTATTTCTTAATTCTTAGAAAATTAAAGTTAACTGCAGCACATTTTTTTATCACGAAACTTGAACAGCATCCTCTAATTTGGATGAAGCAGATGTTCAAATTATAGGAGTCAATGCGATCGTAACTGATGCTGTTGATATTGTTAGGAAGTGCTGGTGATGATTGAGGCGGTGACAAGGACGTTGATCAGCTGCTTGGGGTGAGAATAGTGGTCAGTCAGCAGGTTCTTGGGAGTCAGACTGTGAATTTTAAAAACTGTGTGACATTGTTGACATCGATTTTGTGAAAGTTCTGATGACCCCAAGTTGTTTAATATTTCAGGACATTTTGGATTACACGTGTGAGTAATGAATAGGTCACAGAAAACTGCCATTGCATCTTGATAAAGCTGTTGTAGATTCCTAGGACTTCCTGTAAATGTAGATGGTAGAATAACTGGTACATCAGAATAACCATCTTCATTCCTTGCTAAATGATCCATTAAGCCAGAATATTGAGCGGCTCTTGGTTGACTTTGATAGCTTTTAATGAAGTTAAATAAGCAACCGTCAACTTTTACATATGCAATAGACTTTTCTATTTATTTTGAATTTTATTCAATGAAGATTTGGAAATTCACAAATATTTTTTAAGTCGAATTATTGATATAGATTTCAATTAAATAAAATATACTGTAAATCTTTTAATAAGGAATTAAACCATAATTATTGAAATAAAGTATTTTACTGCATAAAAAACGGTTATGGGGAGAAGGGTTAACTATTTTGAACCTTCACCTAAATAACGATTTAATGAAACAAATGTTTAAAATGTTCTTATATCTGTTTTATAATTTTTGTTAAATAAGAAAAATCAATAACTTTGATAGCACTATTGTAAGAATCATGCTGAAAGCCATTCTTAATATGGGGAGGGGGTTAACTATTCTGAAACTACACTTAACAATGTAAAAAAATAAGGGAAAATATATGTATGAACAATAGATATTTCTTCAGTTAAATAAAATATACTGTAAATCTTTTAATAAGGAATAAATATTTATTTAAACAATAATTATTGAAACAAAGTATTTTACTGCATAAAAAAACGGTTATGGGGAGAAGGGTTAACTATTTTGAACCTTCACCTAAATAGCGATTTAATGAAAAAAAATTTAATGATCTTGTATCTTTTTTTAACAATTTGTTTTAAAATAAGGAAAAAAAAAGTTTTTGATACCGCTATTGTAAGAATCATGCTGAAAGCCATTCTTAATATGGGGAGGGGGGTTAACTATTCTGAAACTTCACCTAACAATGTAATAAAAATAATGGAAAAATTCTTTAGTTAAATAAAATATACTGAAAATCTTTAAATAGGAAATAAATATTTCTTTAAATAAATTAAATCGTAAGTAATGAAACAAAGAGTTTTATTTCATATTAAAAAAAATTGTTGTGTTCATTTTTTATAGTATTTAAATATGTATGCTCTGTCGGTAGGCATTAGAAGATGATGACTTCCTGTAAAAGAAGCAAAATAAAACGAACAAAACATAAGTAATAACTATGTAAACAACGTGAAGTTGTATAAATGTTACAAAATTACTCGATTCGGCATTAAATAACACGAAAAAGGATTGATATGCCGTAAAACAAAACAAAACAGAACAAGACGTAAAATATGTTTTGACTCTGTGTTACTCAGTGTATTTGCGAATGGTGACTTTGGTGATTTATTTAATAAAGTCATTCTTGACTTTTGTAACATTTATTTCTAAACATATTTTTTGTTATATAAGGCTCACTCAAAAGTAAATAAAAAAAAGATAAAGTGGCACAGTAAAAAAAAAACAAACAAAAAAACCGAACTCGTAATATTAAATGTAAAAAATATATTTATTACTGAATAAAATAGAATAAGCGTTCCGTACTATAGAAGACATCGTTAAAAATGTAAGTAAAATACTATACTATTTAAACTGTGGAACGATACTTTCTATGCATAATTGTCTTTAAAATAATCCGGAAACATAAATAGACAGTTCATATATATATATATATATATATATATATATATATATATATATATATATATATATATATATATATATATATATATATATATATATATATTTTTTTTTTCGGGAAGTTTTGGTAAATAAAAGGGTTTAATGATTTTTAACTAATAAAGATTGAACAATAAAGGGAGATAATTCACATTAATTAATGTTTGCGATGATGATGACGCGTTTCATTAATTAATGTTTGCGATGATGATGACGTGACACCATACGGACAAGCATATTAATATATAGATTATATAATTATATTACATATATAGAATTACTTCCTAAAGTAATTAATCAATCATTATGAATTTAAGAACATAGCTGCAAGGCGTAAAGGGGTTATAATATGAGTTATATATAGTTTTATTTAGTTTTATTTAGTTTTATGGAAAGAAACGTATTTTATGTGAAATTTTAACAATAGGTAGATATCAATTAATAAATATCTCCAAATTTCACCTTCTTTTGAATATTTTAAAGGGTTTTAGTGGGCATGACCCCTATTGGAAAATTCAAATTGATCCATAATCATTAAACCTCAATTAATTATCTAAATTTCAAGTTCTTCTTAAGTCTTCAATTATAGACAATTACTCAAATCCAAACAATTTAATGAATTCTGATCAAATTTAGAATAAGGATTTTAGACATAAGGTTTATTATCATTATATTTATCTTTGTAAGGTGCTAAATTGTTCTGTGTGGGGAATTAATTTTACTCGTCTCAGAACGAGCATTTAGTTAGATATATAAATTATTTTTCTTTTCAGATTACGTTGGCTGTTTTAGAGACCGGAAACAAAGAGCTATGAATTCCGAGTCTACTTCTTCATCATATATGACAATTGAATCATGCAAGGGATATTGCCGGAAGCATGGCCACCTGTACGCTGCATTACAAGTTAGTAATTTAAAAAAAAAGTTTCATAAGAATTTTACATTTCAAACGAAATCTTCTAATGCAATTAAATCTTATCTCATTTATAAAACTCACTATATCATTTTTAAAACACTATATCTGCCTATTTGTCTATCTGTCTGTGTGTCTGTCTCCATTTTTTTAAAACTGTATCTCCTCCGAGACATATAGTTGGTACAATGTAAAATGAAATAATCGATAGAGAATGGAGTCTATAATGATATATACGAAATCTGGACAAATCAAAATACCACGTTAAAGCATATTTTACAACTGGACAACGCCGGGCGCCCTGCGCTAATGTGATTTATAAAATAATGTCGGCTGCATTTTAAAAGTAGGACATAAATAGCATTTATCATAAATCTGTTTCATTCTGACTTGAAACTTTTCATTTGCAATAATGACAACATTATATATATATATATATATATATATATATATATATATATATATATATATATATATATATATAGTAAGTAATTCATAAAATATATATGGCGATTAAGCTACACTGAATATTCGGCGTTTCATCCACTCTAGGATGCGCATAAGCCTGAGGAATCCTAGAGTGGATGAAACGCCGAATATTCAGTGTAGTTAAATCGCCATATATATTTTATAAATTACTAACTAACTCTACCTACGTATTGAGCATTTTTGAAGTAAATACTTAAAGTTTACGCATAAATCTCTCTCTCTATATATATATATATCGTATATTAATTTTATGTGAGTAAATGAAGTAGTTATATATATATATATATATATATATATATATATATATATATATTTGTTTTTACATAAGCAGTAATGTGTTGCTACACAGTCATGATCATTTTTCTGTCAGCTAGTTTTTAGTAACTAGAGATCTCATAAGGCGGTCTAGCTTATATGAAAGCAAAGGTTGCAAACATTGCTTTCATATAAACTGGATCGCCTGATAAAGTCTCTAGTTACTAAAACCTAGCTGACTGAAACATGTTCATGACTGTGCCGCAACACATTACTGCTTATGTAAAAACAAAAAATTATATATACCTTGCTTTACTTCGGTATTAAGCACTCTTGTATTAACCTCGTTATACTTCACTGGTTACTTTACCTCTGAAAAATAACAACCTCAAAAACCTCAAAAACCTCAAAAACCCGACCGTCTGTACGACAGTCAAGGCTCCTATCCATTATCCATTGGCGGCTGCTGCGTGAGTCATGAGTTTAACGATGTTTTGACATCGTCCGAACTTCCTCTGCTCGATTTGTTTATACAAAGAGCTTTGCTTTATACGCTAATGGTAATTCGTGTATCACTTCTCAAGATGCTCAACTCAAGATAAGGAGTATTATAGTCATTCGCATACAGTACTGTTTCGCTGTTTCATAGCTCATCAGTGCGGCTAGACAGGCAACTACCTCAAGCTAGGATTGAAACCCGACCGTCTGTACAACAGTATATATATATATATATATATATATATATATATATATATATATATATATATATATATATATATATATATGTGTGTGTGTGTGTGTGTTTATAAATTAACTGGAATTTTGAAATACTTTCAGATTACAGACTCTAATAATACTGGAAATTTTATATGAACATTAGTATCAATGTTTATAAGGCAATTCCAATCAGAAAAAAAAGCTCAATAGATGAGATAGAGCAATAGTATAAATGAAAATTTAGAATTAAATTCTGTAAATTAAAAAAATTACGACTTTTGAAAACTCAAAAATTCATGACAAACTTATTATTCGACAAGGAATAAAAATATTTAAATTTTTTTCTTTAATCCACGGATTTTCAATAAATAGCTCATTTTATCAGAGGAAATGTTTTTAGCAAAATAATGTTTATAGGTAGTCATTAATTTTGCTATTTAGCATATAGGTTGAAAAACTAAAAAGCTTGCATGAAAAGCCTAAAAGAAGCCAAAATTAAAAAGACGATATTCCATGGTGTGGTTAGATTCAAAGAAAGGTATAATCTAGGCCAAATTGAGTGTTTTTTTTAAATGTATTTTGTTAATTTGCAGAATTCTGATTGGTTTATTGATTGAGTCATGTGAAATTCTTATGAATGTGCTTCTTGGGAATCGAAATAAATTATTATTGTGGCCTTTCAAGCTGATAATAATTGCAACAAACACATTAGCAAAAATATGTTACAGAAGTACACGTCAAGATTCTGGGGCCATAATTGCCACGAATCGCTGCATCGATGTTTTAGGAATAATGAACTTATCCAGAGATAACAAAGATAATGTATATTTTTTTTTATCTCTAGAATTGGGCAGGTCAGTTCAGCCCCGTAACAATTATTCATTAAAAATTTAATTATTTACTCATATTTTAGATCTGTGACATCTCCAGGGCAAAACTGAATCTCTGTGCTCATCCATGTAACACTCGATAACGTTTGACCTATGCATGCATTTAGTGTCCTTAACCGATTGTAAAGATAAATAGAAATTGAAAAAATAAATCCAAAGAGTTAAAGTATAACATTATCGTCTGCTTTCAATTTGTTGTTGTATCCTTTAATACAATAAATGCACTCGAACACAAGGTCAGAAAATAAACTATTATATGTTTGAAAATTTTTGTTCCTCAATGTAAACGTTGTGTCGATTTGAATTAGCATTTGTAAGAAGCCAATACGTCACAGATTTTTTAAAAAAATAAACATTTATTTGTATTATTGGGATTATTCGGACTATTGTTCTCATCTTGAGTGTCATTTTCACAACGTTTCGATCGATGTAACCCCGCCCTTCTTCAGATGTATTTTGCCAAACTGGGGAATCCTTCTATTGAACTCAGGAATCTGCATGGAATTTTGAACAGAACCTTTTATTTACTCCACATAGTATGCTCTCATCCCATCAGCCATAACTGGTTAGATGTCCTAAGTAATCGCAATTGTTTTTTTTTTGAGTGTACCCGTACTGAGATTGAACCATCAACCTCCAGAAGCGTGTCATTTACAACTGAATCTGACCAAGTACTTTATCTACTATGCTATAGGTCATTGTGGATTAAATTAAAGGTCTATTTGTAATAATGGGTCAAAATTAGTACAGTGTACATTAGTCTATGCATTTAATATTTTCTTTTTCTTCTCTATGTCATCGTCTTACTCTCCTTCTCTCTGTTTTTTTTTCATGTATGTTATTTATTCATTTACATTATATTTTTAGTTTCCTCCTTGCTTTTCATTTTCTTCTTTGGTCATGTTGTTTATTTATTTTATCTCATTTATTTAGGTCATCCTCTTAGTCTCCTTCTTTTAGCTGCTATAACTAACGTGTTACACTCTCTGTTTCCTTCCTCACTCCAGTGGTTCACCATTTCTTATACAATTCATTTTTACTCCCAGCATCTAAAACATTCAATATGCAAGCAAGCAAAGAGTTTTAGTATTATATGTAGATTGGATGTTGTTCTTCATGATATAATTTGATGCTCCAAAGTTTAGGTGGAATCTATATATAAAGCATACTGAGACAATCTGTTGGGTGAGGGAAACTACAAAGAAATTGATTAAATCTACTAATGTATTGTTGGAGCAATGTATTGCAGAAACACGAAATTATCAATTCAAATGAAGAAATCTAAAATTATTGTTTTGGTTATGGATAAGCAAAACTGTTGAAAAGAGAAACTAAAGCTGCAGAGGTCAGCTGTGGTCAAGTATGACATGAGTGTCAACAAAATCTGGCCGAAGTACGTAGTACATGAGAATGTTTGAATAAAATTCAAACCGAGACCAGAGATAGTCAACAGTCAATCAGAGTATACGAGTATTAGTCATGATGAAAGGATTTGTTTCAGGTAAAGCTGCTTGTTTATAAAAACTAATACACAAAACGAATTTAACAGTTTTTTACAAGTTAAACATTTAAGCTGAGAGGCAGTCAGCCTATCTATGACACCTTCCTTCCTCTCTCTATTCTCTCTAACTGGAACAGAGAATTATTCACGTCGATAAATTTCATTGCCGAAAGAAAAATTGTGAATTGAGTTGAAGATCTCCACCCAGCATCCAAAATCATAGACATTACCTCTCATTCAAGCGTCTTGTAAATGTATTTTCACTAGAAATACAATAGCTTTGTTGTGTTTCATTAATGTTGATTTCATGTGTATTTAAAAAAAAAATTCTACATATAAACACCCCATCCAGTCGGTGCTTCCTGGAAATCTATATGACATACTTCACTACTAAACAAATCACAGCGTGGGGAGTGGAGTATGATCCAGCTGACAAAGATGTCAGAGATCATCGACTGCTGTCACCATCATGGACAATGACAGAACAGCAAGGACAGCATATCAACCCACACAGATAATGGAGACCCGAACGCTTATACAACAAGATCTGGGTTGATATGGAAAGATGGGCATTTATATACCATGGATAGAAGAGTTGATTTATACACAGTACTAACTTATGGACACATATAAACCTTTTAGTAATCATCATCATCACCATCACCATCACCATCATCATCATCATCATCATCATCATCATCATCATCATCATCATCATCATCATCATCAGCATCATCATCAGCATCATCATCATCATCAGCATCAGTTTAATGTCTGTTTTACTTGTTGGCATGTATTGGACGGCTTTTAGAAATTGGCTATCAAACTAACTTATGTCAGTCCTCATTTTTATTTATCCCATTTTCTCAAATCCATCCTCATCACCCTCTTCCGTGTCATCATTTCCATCATATAAGGTCATCAGATTTAAGTTTGTGTTTAAGACTCGCATTACACATTTATCATATTATTATTATATTATTGTTCTCCATGGAACACATGTCTTCAAACCTCATTGGTCAGGTTTTACTTCCATACATCATCGCACTGAGCACAATGCCTGATAGATTTTTCCAATAGTTGACAGAGCTAACACTCTGCTGATTGCAATGGCAAACATTCTTTCAACTTACTCCATCAATTCTTGAGCTTCAATCTTTGGTTCCTTTATGTAAGTCATTCACACCAAGAACTTGTTTGTCTACCTTAACTGAAAGGAACCATCTCTTCTTTTTCCATGGGTCTAATCTATGAACTGAATTTATTTCCCTGAACTTCCCGTTCGTGGAACACATTACCATGGGACTGCATTTCAGCAGACTAAAACATGGTCGTCTTCCAATGCAATGTTACTAAATAATTGTCATAAACTGTCTCTTTAGAAACTAGTCATCTCTATGGAGATAAATCAAGTCTTGTACATTACATTCATCATTTTCTATCCTCTCATAATATTCTTCATCATTCAACTGACAATCCGTTCATCTCATTGATCTTAATCATCAAGTCGCTTTTGATCTTGCAATCACACCAGCACAAACTTAATGTCTTTGTTATTAAAAAGAAAGGAAAAATAATGAAAGCCAAATGAATATTGAAATGCGTGACCTTTGCTTTGTTGTAGTATGGAAAACAATGTTTTTGCGGCGATAGCGGCTATGGAAAATATGGAAAAAGTGATAGGTGCAATAAACATTGCGCAGGAACTCCACATGAAATCTGTGGCGGGAAATGGGCCAACTCTGTATATAAAGTTGGAGGTAAGTAACTCATTAGAAAACTGTATCTTTTTTCAGGTGAACAAATGATAACCAGTATGTGCGCAAGACGTGTGAGGCAATGGAGATGGATGAGACAGTGTATTTAAAGCTTACAAATTAAATGAAGTTGTTTGGAACATAGGGAAGAGCAGGTTCTAGTGTGATGGAGTGAATTCAGAGAACTTCTTTCCTAACTAACTAGTGCATCATTACTGCTGTTTACTAAGAGAAGCATCTATCATGCATGTGTGTGCAGTGTGATGTGTAGAAATGATATGAGAATGACACGATAGATGTGTAATATAATTCATAAAGACAGGTTTAGATCTGATGACCTCAGAGGAAGCTTAAGTATAGACAGTATAGGGAGATGTGTGCAGAACAGAGGGAAGTTCATTGATTAAGAATGAGAGTTCTTGGGTGAATAGATGTAGAACAGTTGATGTAGCAGGGTCAGTCAGCTGGAGAAAACCAAGGAAAATATTTAAAAAAGTGATAAGGATGGGCTTGAGAGAATGAGGGATAAATAAGATATGTTAGTTTGGAAATCAATTTTTAAAAGTAGTTCAACACATGCCAGCATGTAAAACATACTTTAAACCGATTCTTCTTTTTTGTGTACTATTTCAATTACATTTTGTGTTTCATCGCTTAAATACTAGATGCATTCATCAAGTATAAAGCTTTGAGCAGCATTTCTCAGACAGGCATGAACAAAAGATTGAATATCAATTACTGATTCTCCCCAAAATATCAAGCATGTTCAAAATAAAAAAAAAAAAACAACAAAAAATAGTATTTAGACTAAAGTTC
This sequence comes from Euprymna scolopes, assembly GCF_053919585.1. Classification (NCBI taxonomy): domain Eukaryota; kingdom Metazoa; phylum Mollusca; class Cephalopoda; order Sepiida; family Sepiolidae; genus Euprymna; species Euprymna scolopes. The sequence goes on from NC_136487.1 coordinate 94,694,790, forward strand.
AGTCTTTTACAACGAAAGGAATAATGAATGAAATTTTAATTGAGATTTAATTAGATTTTAGGTGAAATTGTGAAAAATGGCATGGCACGTAGATAAAACAGTTAAAATAGTTCCTTGAAGCATCTTTTAAATTTGAAAACTAAGCAACATAGCCAATAGAAGTCTAAAATATGATGCAAAGATATTTTATTTAATGTTCGTTTTTTATATTTCGGTCTTAAAATTTCCGGGAATAAATTCCTTCTTCAGAGTCAAATTGGGTTTCATAGTCATAATAATTAAGAACTGTTATAAATACACCGTCTTATGACAACGACCAGTGTGAATAAAAAAAAAACTATATAAAAAAAAATTAACAATAGGTAATATCTACCTTACAAATATGAAACACTTGAAGAATTAATTCTCGAAAAATTTATGATCAAAATAAAAAAATAAAAATAATAAATATTTGCATTATATTTGTTGCTTCTACTGACTTTATTGCTCGGTTTTTAAATAAAAAACAATAGCATTTTATTTATTTGCACATCTGAGAGGGGACGCTGCCATCTGAGTAGAGATTACAAATGATGAATGCTATCTCTTTCATGAATGTGAACTAATAGCACAAATGATTCAATTATATCCAGTTCTTAGCAGTATTTCAGGAAGAGAATAGACTGCAGCTGTGGACCAAAGGGCTGCGATTCTACTGAACAAGTCATAACACGACAACTTCTTGGAGAGACTTGCTTTCTTTTATTGAAAATCACTTCAGACAAAGCATGAAGGCACTTGATGAAAGATGCGTGGGAAATTGCAAAGTTTTTAAAATACCAAAGTAGGAGGAAAACAGTCCACAAGGAGCGAATTCCACAAACCTGCTGTTCTTGGAAAGAAGCAATTGGAAGAGGAAAATGTATCTTAACGATGTATCAGAGCAGCAAAATGATAAAAATCAACAAATCAAACGAGCTGAAACAAAAGAATAAATCAAACAATCCTGAAGAATACAACAGACTGAGACTAGCAACATCACATCTGTGAGGAAGAGGGCGCAGGGGTCAATCAAATTACAGATATGGTTTTGAACCTAACCAAGAACCCTTAACTAGTTCAGAGATTCACTAACCAAAATATGAAAACGGTATTTCATACTTTTTTTTTTTACTTGGGAGTCACCACTTATCAAGGCCCAAAGGCCACTCAAAGATAAAGGTTAATGAATGTAAGGTGTTGATGTAGTAGAATTTGATTGTTTAGGACGATGGCTTAACAGGAATTTGTTTACATTAGACTTGAAGGCCACCATGTTGTATTTAACTGGGAATCATACCTGTGGAGCAGTGTTCCAAAGGCGGGAAATTCTGGGAAAGAAGCTTTGTTCATGGAATCTATGTTTACATTTAGGGACAGATAGAGAGTGGGAAAATCATATATAGTGGTTGCAGCTAGTTGAGTGTGTTTTTGTGAAAGTTTAGCAAGGGTGGACCATAGATTTGAATTCTGTCGAGCACCTGCTATAGGGTCTGAATGTAGATTTGTAGAGGTCTCGAGTGTGAGGAAGTGTCTGAAGGGATAGAGAGAACTGACTTCATAAAAAGCAGGAAGAGCAATGAATCTAATATATGAACCCCAGAAAGAAGTGATGAGGAAGAAAAACCAAGAAGTTTCAGTATTAAGATATCTTCAAAAGTTGATTGCATTTTTCGTTTTTTTTTCAGATTCTATCGGATGTTTCAAAGACAGGAAAGATAGGGCGATGGCAGACATATTTATTAGCTTAAAATTCATGACGGTTGAATGGTGTAAAGGTTATTGTCATTATAATGGCTATAGATATGCTGCACTACAAGTAAGTCATTATTATTTGTATTGTTATATTATCGTAATTGTTGCAATCTCATTCGCCCTAGTTGGGTTGAGACGGCTTCTTCCCTGATCTGCATAATGTCTAGAATCATAGCAACCATTCTCATCTCGTCAAGCATTATCTTCGAGTGGCTTTTGGCCTTGATTAAAATATAAATAAATCTTAATTATTTTTTAATTTTTTTTACCTTTTAAAGATAAAATACATTTACAAACGTCATTTTGGAATTTGAACAGAATTATTTTACATGAAACTTACATAGCAAACTGATCCTCTCTAAAAATTGAACAGTAAAGTTTTAAAACAATATTTTATAATCTGGGAATTTTATTGTTTAATTATATAATATTCTTAAATTTATTCTTTTAACATTTTTTTTTTTTTACATTTTTCGAGTAGTTATAAGCTTGGAAAGACAGAGGGTCGAATTAATTCACGCCTCCCATTTTTCCCATAAAGGAAGAAATCATCAGCAAAATATTGACTCTAAATTTACAAAAATATCACACATACATATATTTAAATTGCTTTTAACATAATTTGTAGAAAGTCCTAGTTCCTGTATTTTGATATTACACTTAGTACCTTCAATGCGTACCACAAAATTATGCCCCTATATGTAGCACGATGTAACTGTAATATAAGTTTACATTATCATCATAACTTTTGTACCATTTAAAAAAAAGAAGCTTAAAATATATATTTAATATATATTTTTAATTTTCAGCAAACAAAAATAACGAAAATGCGAGACTAAAATAGTGTTTACATTATCGACGCCTTTAAACAGCATTCCTATGTAGTGATCATTTCGAAAGCGTAAACGTACGTGTTTAATAAATCTAGCAAAAATCAATTAATGGTCTGGTTTTCATGAAATTTTCGATACTTACTCATTTTTAAATCAATTCATATTTTAAAAATAGTTTTCATTAAATATATCAGAGGAAATATTTTTTGTAGGTGTCCTCCCCCCACATATCATATTACGAAAATTGAATAAAATAAATTGAAAAAAATTCCATTATTTATAAAGCTGAACAGTGTAAATAATTGGAAAATATTTATCTTTTTTTTTTTTTTTATAAACACACAATTTAACTTCCCTTGAAGTTAAAAATAAAAAATGGACATAAAATCAATATCATCATATTTTAAAAAACAATTTTCTCATTAATATATAATATAATTAGTTGAATTAAAAAACAGAAAATTCTAAAAATTCTTAAAAGATTTAAATCTTTTAAATCTTTTAAAAATGATTTAAATTCCAATATATATTTTTTAAAGATTTAAATTTTTTAAATCTTTTAAAAATGATTTAAATTCCAACATATACTTTTTAAAAGATTTAAATCTTTTAAATCTTTTAAAAATGATTTAAATTCCAATATATATTTTTTAAAGATTTAAATCTTTTAAATCTTTTAAAAATGATTTAAATTCCAATATATATTTTTTAAAAGATTTAAATCTTTTAAATCTTTTAAAAATGATTTAAATTCCAACATATATTTTTTAAAGATTTAAATCTTTTAAATCTTTTAAAAATGATTTAAATTCCAACATATATTTTTTAAAAGATTTAAATCTTTTAAATCTTTTAAAAATGATTTAAATTCCAATATATATTTTTTAAAGATTTAAATCTTTTAAATCTTTTAAAAATGATTTAAATTCCAATATATATTTTTTAAAGATTTAAATCTTTTAAATCTTTTAAAAATGATTTAAATTCCAATATATATTTTTTAAAGATTTAAATCTTTTAAATCTTTTAAAACTGATTTAAATTCCAATATATATTTTTTAAAGATTTAAATCTTTTAAATCTTTTAAAAATGATTTAAATTCCAATATATATTTTTTAAAGATTTAAATCTTTTAAATCTTTTAAAAATGATTTAAATTCCAATATATATTTTTTAAAGATTTAAATTTTTTAAATCTTTTAAAAATTATTTAAATTCCAATATATATTTTTTAAAGATTTAAATCTTTTAAATCTTTTAAAAATGATTTAAATTCCAATATATATTTTTTAAAGATTTAAATCTTTTAAATCTTTTAAAAATGATTTAAATTCCAATATATATTTTTTAAAGATTTAAATCTTTTAAATCTTTTAAAAATGATTTAAATTCCAATATATATTTTTTAAAGATTTAAATCTTTTAAATCTTTTAAAAATGATTTAAATTCCAATATATATTTTTTAAAGATTTAAATCTTTTAAATCTTTTAAAAATGATTTAAATTCCAATATATATTTTTTAAAGATTTAAATCTTTTAAATCTTTTAAAAATGATTTAAATTCCAATATATATTTTTAAAAGATTTAAATTTTTTAAATCTTTTAAAACTGATTTAAATTCCAATATATATTTTTTAAAGATTTAAATCTTTTAAATCTTTTAAAAATGATTTAAATTCCAATATATATTTTTTAAAGATTTAAATCTTTTAAATCTTTTAAAACTGATTTAAATTCCAATATATATTTTTAAAAGATTTAAATCTTTTAAATCTTTTAAAAATGATTTAAATTCCAATATATATTTTTTAAAGATTTAAATTTTTTAAATCTTTTAAAAATTATTTAAATTCCAATATATATTTTTTAAAGATTTAAATCTTTTAAATCTTTTAAAAATGATTTAAATTCCAATATATATTTTTTAAAGATTTAAATCTTTTAAATCTTTTAAAAATGATTTAAATTCCAATATATATTTTTTAAAGATTTAAATCTTTTAAATCTTTTAAAAATGATTTAAATTCCAATATATATGCTGAAGGATTAAATTAAGTTTGTTCTCTCTATTTACCTAATTTCTACTGCAGCACTAGGTGTGTCAGAAATTTCGAGAAAAATATTGAATAATTCCACCCCGTCTTTCGAAGTTTATAACTCCTCGAAAAATGTAATTTTTTTTTCAATTAAAGGAGCAAGGACCAAGGTTTCATTAAAAACAAAAAAACAAAAACAAAAACAAACAACGTGTTTTTTTTTTTTTTAAAGGTTTTAAACTTCGAACTTTACAGGTAAATTTCTAAAAAAACATTACTTTTTGTTTTAAATTTGAATATATTATTTATTGATCTTTTATCTTCAATTTGTGATATATAACACTTTGGTGAGTAAATTAATTATTTACTTTTTAATAGACATTTCAAAATGGGAGGCGTGAATTAATTCGACCCTCTGTCTTTCCAAGCTTATAACTACTCGAAAAATGTAATTGAAGCCCTAATTTTTTTTTCAATTAAAGGAGCAAGGACCAAGGTTTCATTAAAAAAACAAAAACAAAAGAAAAACAAAACAACATGTTTTTAAAAAAAAAAAAAAGGTTTTAAACTTCGGACTTTACAGGTAAATTTCTAAAAAACACTACTTTTTATTTTGTTTTAAATTTGAATATATTATTTATTCATCTTTTATCTTCAATTTGTGATATATAAAACTTTGGTGAGTAAATTAAGTATTTACTTTTTAAGACACTTGAAAAGGGGGGCCGTGAATTAAAAAAAAAACGTTTGTCTAAAATATTATATTCCGTTTATTGGAAAGAGCATAAAATTTCACATTGACCCTGAAAATATCGTAAAAATTGAATCAATAGAAAAGTTTTGATAGATTTTTAAAGTTTAAAAATTGAAAAATACTAAGCTCGTAAAATTCAATTACTGTTTAAAAAAAATATTTCTATTACTTTTAAAACAACTTTAATAGTTTATTGTGGAAGTAGAATCCATAAAGAAAATAAACAACCCACATTTAAAAGAGAAATTACGAGTTTTTTTTATATTTTATTCGCAGTTTCGTGTTAGGGGTGTCAAAAATTCCTACAAAAATTCTGATACACCTACTGCAGCACAGATAAAGTCAACTGAACGTGCGTGCGTGTGTGTGTGTGTGTGTGTGTGTGTGCGTGCGTGCGTGCGCGCGTCTGTGTATGCATCTGTGCGTGTGTGTGTATGGGGTAAATCCAGCTTTATCAAGAGGTACTCTAGAAGGCTACAAAATAACTGTGCATGTAGTCATCGGTACTTCCTAGTAGGAGCTCGTCAGGTGCCCGATAAGATCCCTCCCTTTTCTGGAAGGAAGAGGTAATGCCTGGGAGGATGGTCTCCTAATACTGAACTAAACTATATCTCATTCCAACAAAAAAGAGTTGGCCAAATAATCAAGAGAGTGCCTGGGTTGTCAGAATGTGGTAGGGTTTCCTCCAGCTAGATATGAATGGCGTTGACAATCCTTTGTCTTATTTCAGCGTCTTGCTCTGATGTCAATCTCTGAACGAAAATACATACTTGAAATTATAAAAATTATATAAAAAATCTTGCCCTAATTAAAATGTCTTCTAAAGAAAACTTGTTGCATTTCAAGTTATGTAGTTTGAATAGAGCTAGCTGGAGATAGGTTGGTTTAACGTAGGTTGGTTTAGTAGTCAATTTCTAGAAGCCATCCAGCATATGCCAGTATGTAAAAATGAACGTTTAATCGAACATGATGATGATGATGATGATGATGATGATGATGATGATGATGAAATACTTTAGACAAAAAAACAAAAAACAAAATATTATCAAAAGATCACTACCAACCCTGTTTTTTTTTGATAGGGATAAACATATTTTTTTGCTCGTCCGTTTTATCTTTGACAATCATTTTTTTTTATATATCAACGTATCCATGAAAATATGAAGAACATGTTTATACTTCTGTTGGGTCATACACGCACTCAAGTATTGCATGTGTAATGGTGTCTTGAGAGAAGAAAAAAGTATTTTTATTAAACTTACATTTAGTGTATAACATTTTTTATTGTTGCGTTCCCTATGAACCTAAAATTCTTCGACTTGTTGATGAGAACTCAGATGTGGAAGAAAGTATGTTTGTATAACAAAACTATTAAGGTTGTTCAAAACTTTTGTCACCTTGGTGATACCATTGGAGCACAGGGAGGCGTTGATGCTAGTAGAATTGCAAGAGTTAAGAATGGATGGAGTAAGTTCAGAGAACTTCTTCCATTATTAACTAGAAGAGCATTACCATTGTCAACCAAGGTAAGAATATAGCAGAAATGTGTGCACAATGTGATGATGTATAGAATTGACACCTGGCCGATGAGGGTTAAGGACAAGCGTTGTATGAAGAGAAATAATATGATAATAATATGATGTAATGTTAGTTTTAAAGGCAGGCTTAGATCAGAGGAAAATTAAATTTGTGCAAAGCAGGGGACTTAGATGGTATGACCAGATTGAAAGAATGGATGAAACTTCTTAGGTCAGTAGGTGTAGATCAGTTGAGGTAGCAGGTTTAATTCACAGGGAAAACATGAATAAAAGTAATAAGGATGAACTTGAGGAAAAATACATTCTTGGTTAGTTTAAAAGTCAATTTCTAAAAGCTGTTCAGCACATGCCAGCATTTAAAATATACGTTTACCTGAATATGGTGATTCATTATCTCAAACATGGCTGATTCTTTTTATATGAAAACACAGTTCCAATCTACTTATTTAACTGATACATGTCATTATACACAAAATAAATTAATTTGATTTTTCTTGTATCTTTTTATAATTTGAAGAAAAAAAATTAGATGAAATATTGAAAAGCGATAAAAAGTAAAAAACTAGTCTGTTTTTTCTTTTTTTTTTCCAGAATGGACGTCAGTGTATGTGTGGATACGATGGATACGGTAAATATGGTAAAAGTAAAGTGTGCAACATACGTTGTGTAGGAAATCCTCATGAAACTTGCGGTGGATTACATGCTAGCCTTGTATATAAAGTTGGAGGTAAGTAGATATTTAGCTGCCTCTTCGCAATGAAAGAAAGATGTAACACAAGGTTGGTTTACTCCATCTTTCCAGAACCCTAAAATTGATGTCGACTTAACTGGAGAGAAATTGGAAAATATTTCCAATTATAAATGTTAGATAATTCTGGAGGTTTTAAATGGATAAATAAAACAGCATAATTGGCTAGTAACTTGACGGTGGAAATATTATGGCAAAAGCACATAAAAATAAGATTGGATGGCCATCATATACTGCACATATCCCATCTGTTCTCATGTATGCACCAGAGACATGTATTATGGATTCGTGTGAAATGAATTGCCAGATCTATGATTCGTTTATGAAGAGTTGGAGATCATCGATGTGGGGGAAGTTACCAATAACGATGTCTCCAGAAGATCCAAGGAAATTGGTTTTAACGGAAATAGTTCAACAAACCTGTGCAGAAATCGAAATCATTGGAAACAGTTGGTGGTTGATGACATGGAAGAGTTCGGATTAACAAATCAAGATGAAAGTGATAGAAACTTATGGAAACTTAACCCCATTAAGACAAAAATGACTGAAAAACGATAAGAAAGAGAAGAAAAAGACAAAATATGTAATTTCCTGTAAATGGTTTATATAGTCCACTGGGCTGGGAATAAACATACAAAAGCACAAAGAGAAATATTAGATGGATGATAATTGGTTCAGGCGACACCCGATTAAGTTGTCGAATCTTGTACCGAATCTGGTACAAGTCTAATTTTTATCATTGTGATTTTCTTTGTTTATTCTTGGACATGTGAGCAAAATTAACCATTTTTTGGAGAATATTACTCATGCAAAGAGAGTGCCAAACAATATGAGCATGATACATGATTTATTATCATAAGCTCATATCATAAGCTCTCAAACATAAAAAGATCGAGATATTAATATCACTATTACTACCTAACAATCTACCATTATATATTCCATGCTGTGAACACCTATTATTACATTACTTATTATAAGCTATAACACATATATATATATATATATATATATATATATATATATATATGTATATATATATATACTGAGTAAGATGATTGATAACTTATAATTAAAAATCTATTTAATAAGGAAGATCAAACAAAATCAATAAATTGTCCGATCGTTTCGGAAACGATGTTTTTATTGTGATAGACGGTGAGTCTTGGACAATAATTTTATGATATAAAATAAAGCTAGCAAGTATCTTTTAATGGTTCGTCTACAAATTTACCAAATGAATGCATCGGCGATGATACGTACGACTTTTAGGACAAGAACCATTAAAAGATACATCTGCCTTACTTTAAAAAAATGCTAGGTTTATTTTTGGTGTCTTTAAAAAAAAAAAACATCGAATATTTTTTCTGATGAGAAGACTTTGTTTCAAAAAACTATATCATAAATTATTGTCCAAGACTCACTATCTATCACAGTAAAAACATCGTTGCCGAAACGATCGTACAAATGATTGATTTTGTTTGTTCTTCCTTATGAAATAGATATTTAATTTTCAGTTTTAATCATAAATTATCAATCATCTTACTCATTATTAAAATAGCTCTAGGATATATATGCATATCGTGCTTATTATATATCTACATTACAACGAGCACTGTTTTCTTTTCTTTCAATTGTAAATGAATTTACTAATACATTAAAATATACTCTGCTCTCTAGTCTCTTGTTCTAATCCCATATATATATATATATATATATATATATATATATATATATATATATATATATACATATATATATATGTATATATATATATACACATACAATTTATTATTATATATTTTGACATATGATGGACTCTCCGATCGATTTCGACGAATGAGCTTCCACCACAACAACTAAGCTGCTCGGAAATCCACACAGATGATTTTGTTTATAGTGGTGAAAGCTTAGTGTAGAACTGCAAATCTTTATCGGTGCAGATGACTGCCACAGGACAGAGTATACAGGAGACTGCAGGGTTTTACATTAGAGATTAATTTACCTCGATGCATGTCTTAATGAAGACTAGGGGGGCATCTCTCCCAGTGAATTAATGCGTCCTCCCAGATACCAACCTGGAAATTTCTCTGACTCGGTGCGTATACATATATATATATATATATATATATATATATATATATATATATATATATATATATATATATATATATATAAACTATAGACTGTATTGGTATGACTAATATGACATCTTAATCAATAAATGTGAAAGTTGAGGCCAATCGTTGCACTAATGTTAAAGTCAAAACTTTCTATTTCAAGTTAATTCCGCTTTACACAATAAACACGCTATCCTCATATATATATATATATATATATATATATATATATATATATATATATATATATATATATATCACTTATAGGTATGCGATTTTTTGTTTCGTGTTTACAACAAATTTATGAATGAAATATTTATTATTTTCAATTAATATTTCAAATAGCTGTGGCAAAATGCTTGCTCGCCTTTCATGAACAAATATTAATAGCTAAAAATTGGTGCAAACCTTTGCTTTTGTGAAGCATAGAGGGTTCGAGCACGGGCAAAAAAAAAAAAACCAATGACTACTACGTCTAATTACATGCTGGTGAGTCTCGTGAAGCAATGAGATCTCTTATTTTTTATTTTATTTTTTTTTACATAGGCATCATCACATTATCAAGGCCAAGAGGCCACTCAAGGATAAGGGTTAAAGATTGTACATTAGAAATTGGACAATATAGTAATCATTAGTAATGAACATTTGGAAAATTTGATAACTTATATGGAACGGCTCATCAAGATCTTATTTACGTTAGACTTGAAGACAACCATATTGTAGTCAGCCGGAAAGCAGGAAAACGGAAGACAATTCCACAGGCGTGCAGTTCTAAGAAAGAAGCTTTGTTCATGGAATCTACGTTTAGGTTTAGGCACAGATAAAGAGTGGGGGTAATTATTGATAGTGTTTACAGCTAGACGAGTGTTTCTTGTGAAAGTTTGGCGAGGGGGGGACCATAGATTGAAGCTCAGTCGAACACTTTCCATGAAAATAACGATACATCAGAGACAAACTCGCAACATCTCTTCTGTGAGATAGAGGTTCACTCGTCTAGCTGTAAACACTATCAATAATTCCCCCCACTCTTTATCTGTGCCTAAACCTAAACGTAGATTCCATGAACAAAGCTTTTTTCTTAGAACTGCACGCCTGTGGAATTGTCTTCCGTTTTCCTGCTTTCCGGCTGACTACAATATGGTTGTCTTCAAGTCTAACGTAAATAAGTTCTTGATGAGCCATTCCATATAAGTTATCAACTTTACCAAATTTTCATTACTAATGATTACTATAATGTCCAATTTCTACTGTACACTCTTTAACCCTTATCCTTGAGTGGCCTCTTGGCCTTGATAATGTGGTGATGCCTATGTAAAAAAAAAAAAAAAGAAAAAAGGACATCTCCTACGAGGCTACGAAGTCTATTTTGAACTCTATATGCAAATGAAATGCTGCCGGCTTATATGAAAAGCCTGTTTTTTTTTTTTCAGAAATGGGGGTGAATCTAGACTTGTGAGTTTGGGCAGCAGCGTGACAATTGTAATACCAAAAATACAGAATAGTTGACAATCTATTTTTGGAAGTATAGAATAGTTAACAATTTATTATTTAATCACAGTGGCAAACTTTGTGAAGCAATAGCAGGCCGGCAAAGCCAGCTATATAAGACTATATATTAAAAATATTCTGTTATAAAACTGTTTTGTTAAACTTTATTGAATATTTTTTCTTTTTTTCAGACTATATTGGTTGTTTTGCTGACAGTACCGATGGAATTATCAAGGACAGGTTTACTGTTTCGCCACTAATGACAGTCAAAATGTGTAGGCAATTCTGTCGCAAGTATAAATACATGTATGCTGCTCTGCACGTAAGTGATGCTTCCACTGGCACGCTTGAAAACATTTAAAGCTATATTTAAAAATATAATACGTAGAATATTAGAAATTCCAATGTTTATGTTTTATAGTGACGCACATGTTGAAGCATCTTCTTTAACACGAAAACCGCCATGTGGCTAACATAAGATTCAAATATAAAAGAAATAAAAGGCAACGATGAAGAAACAATCGGATTCACACACACACACACACACACACACACACACACACACACACACACACACACGAAACGTATTTGCATTTGCTTAGCCCATTATATGTGTTTATGTAATGTATATTTGTAAAGCTCGGTACTCACCCAGAGAGTGATCCAGACGTAACTCAGAGTTCGCCCGGTTTTCTCCGGAATATGACGTCAACAACCGGAGTAAGCCAAGCGTCGTCGAGGAAATTAAGCCAAGCGTTGCCGATGAAAGCATGACAAGAAAAGAAAACGTACCCCCTTTTTTTTGTTATACAGGCATCACCACTTATCAAGGCCAATAGACCACTCGAGGATAAGGGTTAAAGAGTGTACAGTAGACAATTGGACAATAAAGTAATCGATAATAATGGAAATTCGGTAAATTTGTTAACTTATATTGAACGGCTCATCAAAAACTTGTTTACGTTAGACTTGAAAACAACCATATTGTAGTCAGCTGGAAAACAGGAAAACGGAAGACAATTCCACATGCATGCAGTTCTAAGAAGGAAGCTTTGTTCATGGAATCTAGATTTATGCGCAGATAAAGAGTGGGGGAAATTATTGATAGTGTTTTCTGCTAGACGGGTGTTTCTTGTGAAAGTTTGGCGAGGGGAGATCATAGTTTGGAGCTCAGTCGAGCACCTGCCATGAAAATAACGATAAAGCAGAGACATACTCGCAACATCTCTTCTGTGAGGAAGAGGTTGCAGAGAAGAGAAAAGGACATTCCCTATGAGGTTACAAAGTCTATTTTGAACTCTATCAAGGCAGGATGTCCTTTCTAGCAGCTCCGGTCCATATGTGGCAACATTACTCCATCCTTGGACGTACCTGGCTCTTATATAGATAGAGAATTGCATCAGTAGTGAGATATCTACTGGATCGATAGAAGGATCCCACAATTTTTCCAGCGGCCTTGGCAACGGATTTAATGTATGTGTTCCATTTAAGATCAGGAGTAATGGTCAAGCCCAGAAGTTTATCAAAACATGAGGCCTCCCCAAGACGAGAGCCATTTATTTCAATTGATGCCAGATGGGGATCAAAACGTTGGTAAGATAAAAGCTTGGTTTTAGATGCATTAAAAGTAACAAGCCACCTCTTTCTCTATTGGACCACGTTTTATTAACTGTAAAGTAATAGGTTATAACACTTTTTTTTTTGCTATATATATATTTTAAATAAATAATGTTAAAGATTTTTTTGTTCGAGAAAAGGTTCCAAGGTAAATCAAATACATCCTTTCAAGGAATTTTTTTAAAGCTTTTTTTTTTTATTATTTTTGTTTTTTGAGGTATTCTCTTTCTTTTTTTTTGGTGTTTTTTAAAAATTTTTTTCAAGGAAAAACCTGAAAACTAGAAAAGTTCAAACAAAACTGGGGGGTTAGTTTTTTTTTTCATATTAAAACAAATGTTGTTGTTGTTTCCTCAGACCGTTTTTTTATTAATGGTGTGCGTAGATCGTATTACACATTCGCGCTGGAGGTCGTTGTGTGTTTCTTGCTCGAACATGCACAAGTAGATTATTTTAAGTATGATGGCAATTATCAGCCTAGACTTGGCAAAAAAGGTACCAGTCCGGTTGATGTAAAGGTTTAGCATTTGGTAGCCTGACACCTTCAGTCATAGCCATCGCTTACATTTCCTCTTATACTAAGATTGCACCTGTGTCCACATGATGCACAAGTATTTGTCCGTGCCAGTAATTTTTTTTCTTGACAAAGGTCGAGGACTCCGGCTGGTGCTTTCAGCTGTTCACTTAAGGCTGTAAAATTTGTTTTTTTTCTGACGTGAAAGTACGAAATGGTGTACTTTTTTTTTTTTACTAATTTGTTTTCTTTTCTTCTCTTCCAAATTGTCGTCTGCTACTTTGAATTAATTTTCAACTCGCGCGAACGCGCGTCGCATTAAAAACCTTTGCGTTGCATTGTCATTGGCCCAGCTTTATGTTATGTCAGAAGGCTTAATTTCCTCGACGACGCTCGGCTTATTCCGGCTGTTGACGTCATGTTCCGGAGAAAGCCGGGCGGACGCTGAGTTACGTCTGGATCACTCTCTGCATGAGTACCTAACGCTCTACCTCATATTGCATAGCTTTGAAAAATATGGATTTTAAGGTAATTTATCAATGTAATAGCAGGTTGCCACGAAAGTAAAAACATAATAAAATCAGCAGTTAAAAATTGCAAAAAATATCGTGTGGACATTTAATAACAACTTTTAGTTAATTATAGTTTGTAAATAGAATTTTTAAAGTTTGTTCAAGTATTTTAAGAAGCAAAAAAAAAACAACAAAAAACAAAGAGAGAGAGAGGGGGAGGATGGAGAGAAGACATAAATATATTATTATACATGTTGACACTGTTGCAGATCTATAGCCAACGATTTGCATAACAGATTAGTGTCTTCTGTTGACCAACTCCGCAAACATAGGTTAAAGAAAGAATTACCAATTATGTTATTTAGAAATTTAGGCGCATTTTGTTTATTTCCTGCAATGCCACAAGGCTGGTAGTGATGCCAAATTTTATTAAAGTGCCGATAAAAATGACTGAACTTATTATTTCATGAATTTCTTTTGTTACCGCCAAGTTCTTAAGTTTGTTTATTTGTTTGTGTACAACCTAGCGTTCACGTTGCTTGACCAATCGTCATCAAAGTGGGTTAAAATATCGATCATGGTCTAAGAACTGATTTAATCTTGGGATCTATGTCAGGGTCAAAGTTACACATTTAATGTCAGCTTCAGTTCTGTTCATCGTAGAAACTTGTTAATTTATTCATACAGTAACAAACTTGTTAATTTATTCATACAGTAACAACTTGTTAATTTATTCATACAGTAACAAACTTGTTAATTTATTCATACAGTAACAAACTTGTTAATATATTCATACAGTAACAAACTTGTTAATTTATTCATACAGTAACAAACTTGTTAATTTATTCATATAGTAACAACTTTGTTAATTTATTCATACAGTAACAAACTTGTTAATTTATTCATACAGTAAAAAACTTGTTAATTTATTCATACAGTAACAAACTTGTTAATTTATTCATACAGTAACAAACTTGTTAATTTATTCATACAGTAACAAACTTGTTAATTTATTCATACAGTAACAAACTTGTTAAGTTATTCATACAGTAACAAACTTGTTAATTTATTCATACAGTAAAAAACTTGTTAATTTATTCATATAGTAACAACTTTGTTAATTTATTAATACAGTAACAAACTTGTTAATTTATTCATACAGTAAAAAACTTGTTAATTTATTCATACAGTAAAAAACTTGTTAATTTATTCATACAGTAACAAACTTGTTAATTTATTCATATAGTAACAAACTTGTTAATTTATTCATACAGTAACAAACTTGTTAATTTATTCATGCAGTAACAAACTTGTTAATTTATTCATACAGTAACAAACTTGTTAATTTATTCATACAGTAACAAACTTGTTAATTTATTCATACAGTAACAAACTTATTAATTTATTCATACAGTAACAAACTTGTTAATTTATTTATACAGTAAAAAACTTGTTAATTTATTCATACAGTAACAAACTTGTTAATTTATTCATATAGTAACAAACTTGTTAATTTATTCATACAGTAACAAACTTGTTAATTTATTCATACAATAAAAAACTTGTTAATTTATTCATGCAGTAACAAACTTGTTAATTTATTCATACAGTAAAAAACTTGTTAATTTATTCATACAGTAACAAACTTGTTAATTTATTCATACAGTAACAAACTTGTTAATTTATTCATACAGTAACAACTTGTTAATTTATTCATACAGTAACAAACTTGTTAATTTATTCATACAGTAACAAACTTGTTAATATATTCATACAGTAACAAACTTGTTAATTTATTCATACAGTAACAAACTTGTTAATTTATTCATATAGTAACAACTTTGTTAATTTATTCATACAGTAACAAACTTGTTAATTTATTCATACAGTAAAAAACTTGTTAATTTATTCATACAGTAACAAACTTGTTAATTTATTCATACAGTAACAAACTTGTTAATTTATTCATACAGTAACAAACTTGTTAATTTATTCATACAGTAACAAACTTGTTAAGTTATTCATACAGTAACAAACTTGTTAATTTATTCATACAGTAACAAACTTGTTAATTTATTCATATAGTAACAACTTTGTTAATTTATTAATACAGTAACAAACTTGTTAATTTATTCATACAGTAAAAAACTTGTTAATTTATTCATACAGTAAAAAACTTGTTAATTTATTCATACAGTAACAAACTTGTTAATTTATTCATATAGTAACAAACTTGTTAATTTATTCATACAGTAACAAACTTGTTAATTTATTCATGCAGTAACAAACTTGTTAATTTATTCATACAGTAACAAACTTGTTAATTTATTTATACAGTAACAAACTTGTTAATTTATTCATACAGTAACAAACTTATTAATTTATTCATACAGTAACAAACTTGTTAATTTATTCATACAGTAACAAACTTGTTAATTTATTCATACAGTAACAAACTTGTTAATTTATTCATATAGTAACAAACTTGTTAATTTATTCATACAGTAACAAACTTGTTAATTTATTCATACAATAAAAAACTTGTTAATTTATTCATGCAGTAACAAACTTGTTAATTTATTCATACAGTAAAAAACTTGTTAATTTATTCATACAGTAACAAACTTGTTAATTTATTCATACAGTAACAAACTTGTTAATTTATTCATACAGTAACAAACTTGTTAATTTATTCATACAGTAAAAAACTTGTTAATTTATTCATACAGTAACAAACTTGTTAATTTATTCATACAGTAACAAACTTGTTAATTTATTCATATAGTAACAACTTTGTTAATTTATTAATACAGTAACAAACTTGTTAATTTATTCATACAGTAAAAAACTTGTTAATTTATTCATACAGTAAAAAACTTGTTAATTTATTCATACAGTAGCAAACTTGTTAATTTATTCATATAGTAACAAACTTGTTAATTTATTCATACAGTAAAAAACTTGTTAATTTATTCATGCAGTAACAAACTTGTTAATTTATTCATACAGTAACAAACTTGTTAATTTATTCATACAGTAACAAACTTGTTAATTTATTCATACAGTAACAAACTTGTTAATTTATTCATACAGTAACAAACTTGTTAATTTATTCATACAGTAACAAACTTGTTAATTTATTCATACAGTAACAAACTTGTTAATTTATTCATATAGTAACAAACTTGTTAATTTATTCATACAGTAACAAACTTGTTAATTTATTCATACAATAAAAAACTTGTTAATTTATTCATGCAGTAACAAACTTGTTAATTTATTCATACAATAACAAACTTGTTAATTTATGCATACAGTAAAAAACTTGTTAATTTATTCATACAGTAACAAACTTGTTAATTTATTCATACAGTAACAAACTTGTTAATTTATTCATATAGTAACAAACTTGTTAATTTATTCATACAGTAACAAACTTGTTAATTTATTCATACAGTAACAAACTTGTTAATTTATTCATACAGTAACAAACTTGTTAATTTATTCATACAGTAACAAACTTATATGACCTTGGCCGTTGACTATGACTTTGAACAGTTCGATCATGGTGGCATTTCTGACGAAATTTTATCTTCTAATTTTTCAAATTCGATGCATCGATTTGCTTTGATAACAGTTAACCGCCGTATAACATTTCACCCTGGTCAGATGAATATTTATTTGTTTCTATGGCATAACTTTGGCAATACTCATATAGTATAGAGAAGTAAGACCAAGAAAAGACTTTGATCCTTCTTTAGATGTTCATGTAGAGGTATGCAATGTCATTATTGAATTATGTTCATTTTTGCTCTATATTTTTGGTATTTTGAAAAAGCGAATACAAAAGTCTGGCAGTTGTAAAAACTTAAAATGCTGTGATATTTACTTTATTGTAGTTTGGAAATCAGTGTTTTTGCCGCAATGAAGACTATAAAACATATGGAGTATCAGATAAATGCACAAGACATTGTCCAGGAAATCCTGAAGAAATCTGTGGTGGAATTTTGGCCCAATCTGTATATAAAGTTGGAGGTAAGTAGATCATGGGGAAACTTCAGTTTTTCAAACTTTTATTTGTTTGACATTCAGTGTTCGTGCAGTTCTTAGCTCTTAAAGTATAAGATATATTTAAGAAAAAAGACAAACATATTTCGTTTTGTTCTTTCTATTAGGAGTCAAGGTTATTCAAAACTTTAGGACCCGTATTCCGGTGTTTCTCGGAAAAATTGAGGAAACTAAAATATCGAAACCTTCAGAAATAAATTGAATGGAAAGATTTTTACTGCCAAAATGCTAAGCATTTATCTACGATATAACAAATATTTGTAAAAATAATTGTCAGTAATAGTAAAATAAAAACAGTCATTGATTAATTAAAGAAAAAAACGAACGAATTAATGAGAGTTCCTTTGGCAAAGTAATAAAAAATTATTTATTTATTTAAATAATGAACCAATACTTATCAAGGTTAAAACGCTAGAGGATAAGAGCTAATGAGATGGATAGATTGCCAGATGAATGATGATGAATACTATAAAAGGATTGGAAACCTCTAATATACCAAACAATGCAAAACAGCTAGCACAGAAAACACCAATTCTTCTTCTTTTGTCAGAATCATCGCTCATGGAATTCGAGTGTTTCAAAATACAAAAGAAAGGAGAATGGAGTGTTATGAGACGGCCAAACTTTTAGGCATTGGTCCTATAGACATGGCTTAGAAATATTAGAAAATTGTCATTATTCTGTTGTGAATAAGAAGTTGGCCTTTTAATCTCACTGTTGGTACAACATATGGACCAACTGTATAAATGTGAAGAAAATTTGTTTTTTTATTTGTTTATATTATAAATTGATTTTCTTCATTTTTCTAATCCTTTTAACGTCATTTTCCTCTTGTGCATACGTCAACTTTTTTTATTTTTATTTCGCAAGCTTTGCCCCGAGTCCTACTTGGTTTCGCTATTTATGACTATCGGCCCAGCGTATGTCCGTTAGCATGACAGCGCCTGCTGATTCTCCAAAAGCCGTCACACATGACAACCGTCAATCAACTACAATTACGAATATCTGCTTTGGTGCTACACACGTCACCTTTTCTTTTGTCGGTCAGTGGAGGAGAAATCCCTCATGACAGACAATTGACATTTTTGTTTCTATCTTTTTGGGGGAGTTGGATTTTCCCCACATTAAAAACCGGCCTAGTGTATAACTCAGCCCTCGTGGGGACACAAGTAAATAGGTACAATTACGACATTGTTGAGTCTCTCCAGAATCAGCACTAATTAAAAATTGTCCAGTGTTGTTACCTAAAAAACCTGCCTTTAATATTTTAAAAAAGTAAAAAAAAAACAAAAAACTAACAACAACAACAACAACAACAACAACAACAACAACAACAACAACAACAACAACAACAACAAAAAAAAAAAAAAAAAAAAAAAAAAAAAAAAAAAAAAAAAAAATGATTTTGTCATAACTTTCAATCATAAAAATTATATGGAATTCGAATATAAACCTAAAAAGATATTTAACAAAATATTTAAGTTCGAGTTTCTGAGTTTTGTTGATTTTATTCTAAATTTTTCGAGTTTGGGAATTAAATATTCAAATATTTAATTTTCATTGTCTTTTTGCTAATATTGTGTTTTCTTCCTGATTTTTAAGCTTAAATTGGAAAAATACATCGGCGTACAAAAACTACAAGCATTTTTATTTCCTCAGTCTTAAGAAAACATTTTCTTTTAAAAGTATGTCCCATTTTTTTAAAACAATCTTTCCTTAAACCTGAAAAAATAATAATAAATAAATAAATAAATAAATAAACAAACAACAACAACAACAACAGCAACCACCACCACCACCACCACCATTGCTTACCTTTTATCACGATATTTCTGAAACATATTAATCTGACGGGTTCAAATAATAATACGGTTTGTAGAATAAAATGTCGACGAACGTTGCATGTTCGCCATCACGTCGGGAGTCGCCAAAATGTAGAAATGAAAGACAAGAAACCTCATTCTAACATTTAAAAACTGCTTTATTGATTATCTTCGTTAGTATAAAGGGTTAGTCGTGGAAAGTGTTTCTATGCAAGAGACGTAGATTAAAGAATAGACAGACCCGTTAAAAGAAGAGAGTTCGTGTGCGTACCGCATTGAAGTCCGTGTGTGGAGATAACTATGTTGGCTTGTTTGCATTCGCGTCCCGAAGGCCAGGTGAGTTTTGCTAAGTCCTAAGAGAGAAGTTGGGAGGAGGCGGCAGGTTCGTTCAATGTGGATTTCTTGTTAGTTCAAGATCTAGGACGAAAGAGAGAGTGTGTTGCCAGTTTAACCTTATATATGAACTCGGCCACGTGACTGAGAGCTGGCTTCTGATTGAACAAGGCGGGAAGGAAGTGTATTCAAAATCTCCAGCTGCGAGAATTCGCTCCTGCTTGTGTTCCTTGCAATTTCGTCTGCTATAGGTTTAAATCATATTAAAGCAATGGACTTTTAAAGCTACCTCTTTTATGCTGTTAATATAAATGTAAGTATAAAACCAAGAACACATCTCATTAAATATAACATATCAACTTTTCGACGTTTCATTAAAATAGAATGTATTATTATACTAAAGCTGAAGGAATCAACGGTTTCCTTAAGACTTCTTTCTCCATGTATTTTAATCACACAGAATACATGATGAAATATTTGTTAATTTTGGGATTAAGTTATATTAAGAAAAAAAAAACGCTTCTATTTTAATTGTTTTAAATTATCTTCAATTTGCAAAAGCTCATCAAGTGACCGCACTTACTAATGGCTCTCTGTTACTTTCACCCTTTTTCATTGTATGTTGTTTGAACCCTAACCGTTATTACTCTCGCTTCTGTCACTCTTTCTCTCTGTCTCCGTTGATTGTAAAGTTTTGATATGCACATGTCGTTAGCTCAGATGGTAACAAATACTGCTAGAGAGTTAAAGTTAGAGAGATAGTTTCGATTGTAGCTGATGGCACTCCGGTCATATAAAAAAAAAATTAAAATCACTTGTATATATTGGGTACAATATTATAATCAATAGAGAAGTAACTCTATCATGATAAATATGAAATCTGCATCAATTAAAATATATTTAAGCATATTTTACGACCGTTCAACACCTGCCAGCCTGTTAGTATATATATATATATATATATGTATATATATATATATGTATATATATATGTATATATATATATATATATATATATATATATATATATATATATATATATATATATAATAAATATTACAATTAAATTTACCAAAATGATTCAAGATGGTAAAAATAAAGTATAATATAAATATTAAAGAATTAATATTTATAAAGTTATCTCAGCCAGATGATAAAGCTCGATAAAACACACGTGACACGCATATGAAATGATTCAAAATTTTAAATTAAAAATAAACTCAGATTAATATACAAAATGATAGATAGAGCTTATAATACGAGCAAACAGTTAATAAAACATGTTAAAAAACACTTTGAAAAGGAGTTAAAAACATATTTAATCGGAAAAGGAGACAGCTGTCTCCTTTTCAGATTAAATATGTTTTTAACTCTTTTTCAAAGTGTTTTTTAACATGCTTTATTAACTGTTTGCTGGTATATATATATATATATATATATATATATATATATATATATATATATATATATATATATATATGAACTGCTTTGTATTACCTACTAAACTGCATAACTTTGTAAGCTACTCAAGAAACTGAACATTGCTGCTTTCATTTTATCAGTTCTTTCCAATTGTAACACGTTTTACTTTGCTTGATTCTAAAATTTTAAAAGTTGTGATTGAATTTCGTGTAGTAACCAAAGAGAATTTTTCACTTTCAGTAACGCCCTATTATGTCAGTAAAGCATTCAGAAGTGAAAAATTCGAAAGAGATGATGCTTTGCCAGGTAAGAAACTGAAATTTAATCTGTTCTCTAAGAAAAATTTCAAGTAAAAATTTTGCAAACATTACAATTGATATTTTTAACCTTCTGATTTTTGCCATAACGAGTAAGTTTAATTTAACTGTTGCATAGTTATAGTACATGCTCGTCCGATGTCATATTTATTGGTTAAAATATGCTGCATCTGCTAAGGACATATCTTCCTCCTCCTCTTTTTCTGCCTTTACTACCACTACTACTACTGCTACTACTAAAATAACATCATATTGACAGTTTCAATATTTCGTAATTTATAGCCAAAGAAATATACAATCAATCATCATTACTATATTCGTGTAGTGCCATTCTTGGCTACATGTAATATATTTTGGTGATAGTACGTTTTAGGAAAGTGCCAAGGATTGCACCAACAATTAATATACATGTAGTTAAATAGGCGAATGAAAATATGAATAAAAACGTAAATGGATCACCAGACCTAACTAAACAACGGCATTTTGAAAACATATTTATATATCAACAATTTTACAGAAATGTAAAAAATACTTTGAAGTGTGTTGAGAGGATTTTAAAGTTGTTGAATAAGAAGTAGACAAAGATTCGTTTCAAATTTCCAGTGTGTGTGTGTGTGTGTGTGTGTGTGTGTGTGTGTGTGTGTGTGTGTGTGTGTGTGTGTGCGAGTTTACCTTCTGGGTGGCATGTGTTCACTGCCGATAAATAGAGACGCAGACGTAAAGAATTTCAGCTTGTCCACATTCCAACCATCTAAAATGGGTTTGGAGAGTCGAGGCGCTTCGTATTGCTTAGTAGGTACCCTCTCCCCACTTCTGAAGAACTCTGAATTTTTGTTCATCAAGCCAGTTTTATAGGCTTGTAGAAATTCACGCAGAATTGTTAGTTCTGGAATTTGGAACCGTTTTTATTGATTGGAAAATATTTTCTGCGAAAATGGGAATGACAAGGAACGGAATCCGAATGAGAAGGAGAAAGAAAAAGGCTAGCAATTATAGTCATTTGCTTTTTAGCATTCATCCAAATCGCCTCTCCATGTAAAAATCCGATGCTCCTACCGAAGAAAAAATGAAAAAGAAAAAAGAAAGAATAAGCCGAACGAACAAAGAAAGAAAAGGAAAAGGTTATGCTCGTTTGTCTCGCAAATCAATTTCTAATCTATCTCGGCTGGACCAGCAATTGACGACGTACTTCACAGGCTTTCAAGATGTCCACCTAGTTTCGATTTTAGTTGAGTAGAAAGATTCCAACCAGCCAGCGCCTTATCTTGCTGGTGAAGTCACAGCCATACGAGGCTTATTATCTTTTCTCCTCCATATACAAATTAATTAATCGTAGCTATTAATGAAACTTCATTGCATCAACATCACCTTTATTTAATGTTTGATTCACTGAAGAAAGCAATTAAAGGCCAGAAGATAAAAAGGTTGAAACTTGAAATGTCACTGCTGAATGCTCAGCAAGTTCTTTATTTTTTTCTATCAGACCCCAAAAACAACAAATTTATCAAGACCGTGAATTTGCCTAAAAATATGACCATGCACTGTATCAAATAGATTTATAAACAAAAACTATATTAAAAATCTATTTAGACATTATCACCATCTATTGGTCCATGTTTTAAAACAGCAAAATATTTTGTTTATTGCAAAACGCAAAATAAAAGCCAACCACTGTGAGAGTGCAGACCTCAACTAAGGTTCTACAATACTTGATCTGACTTGATCAACTTTGAACTGTTTTTTCATTTACGCTGATTGTTTTTGATTCTGTCACAAATATTTCTATTTGCAGACTAATCTATTTTGTTACATTAAAAAATAATTATATAATATATATTTTTTTAAAGACAAATATTTTTTGAATAGTTGAGTAAAATAATTTATATTTTTTAAATATATTTTTATGTCATATTATCTATTTTATACATTCCTTATCTATGCTTTCATATAAATTTTGCATATTTTCAGGAGAATATTTTGGTCATATGTATTTTATTGGTGATGAAAAATTAAGAAATGACGAAATGTCAGGTACGTAATGTCTACAGAAAACTCTTTATCTTTCAATAAGATATTCATTTCTTGGTCATTTTTTAATTTAAGAATTAATATTAATTGGCTTTTATTTTATTTGTAATTTCAACACTTTATTTAAACTGCATGTGTAGATTATTCTCGTTCCATCAGCCATGAATGGATATTTTTCTTTTATTTATTCTCAATTATCATTGCCTGTAGTGAACATTGAATCTTAAACATATAGAAGACTTTCACTTCAAGAGGATTTACTTACTGCTTTTATCCGTTGTGCTATGGGTCTATAAGTTCAATATACAAATCCTGAGTTCGAAAAGATGTAACTGAAAAAGGTCGGAGATTACATCAGCGGAAAAGTTGTGAAAAGAACAACCAAGATGGGAATAATACAAATTATCAATCCTCATCACAAAAGTTCTGAATTAAAAGAATTTTTTTTAGTTTGTTTTTAATTTCGATCCACTTGCAAACGGTAATCTGCATGCGTGGAATTTTGTTTGTGTTTATTTTTATCAATGGTATGGAAGTACTTGTGTTTATTTTTATTGATGGTATGGAAGTACTTGTGTTTATTTTTATCAATGGTATGGAAGTACTTGTGTTTATTTTTATCAATGGTATGGAAGTACTTGTGCTTATTTTTATCAATGGTATGGAAGTACTTGTGTTTATTTTTATCAATGGTATGGAAGTACTTGTGCTTATTTTTATCAATGGTATGGAAGTACTTGTGTTTATTTTTATCAATGGTATGGAAGTACTTCCTACGTTAGGAAATGACGAACCTCTTAATTAAGTAAAATCCAGTTTAAGTAAATATTATCATTGCCTTTTTCTACAAAGACATTTGTAAAAATATACGTAGCTTTTGAAAGCGATCGGGAATTCATGTTCATCTCTGGTTCTTAAGAAACATAAAAATTCTTTATATGCTTTGATCTGATAGTCCAAATTCGACATATTTTATTCACACTAAACGTATTCTGTTGTAAAATATATCAAGATACGTTTAAATCTTTTATTTTATTTGTGTTGTAGAGAGGAGAAATGAAATCTCATTAATGATGTCATGGGGAGAGAGAGAGATAGAGAGAAAGAAAAAGAGAGAGAGAGAGAGAGAGAGAGAGAGAGAGAGAGAGAGAGAGAGAGAGAGAGAGAGAGAGAGAAGTAATGGTTGATCATTTTTTTTTTCAGCAGCGAATCTCAGAGGTAGATGTTTGTGTAGGATCGTGTCGATCTTTCCTCTCCAAAAAGTATAGGAAAGGAGAGGTTGAGGGTCCTTTTATGTTGGCCTATTAGGAAGTACAATTCTATGATATCCTGTCAAGAGAGAAATAAACCTATAAACCGTAAAAAAAAGAAAAGATATTGTGTCTTCATACTAATATGCTGTAAGAGTTCACTCATGTGTATTTTTGGTCCCCCCCCCCCGACAAAAGGAGGGTAGACCTGTAAATTCACCCTTGCCCATTCGTTCGTTCGTCTGTCTGCACTTTTATCAATAACTACTCCTTGGAAGTTTTTGAAATTTTGCACAAACATTAAACATGATATAAGTAAAAAAGTAATAGAACGAATTTTCCGGGGAAACTTCGGTTGCCCCCCCCCCCCACACACACACTAGGTGTGCGTTTCGGGTTAAAATGGCTAAAATTGGCACTTTTGTGTCTATTAAACAAAATTGATGCCTTGGATTTTTATAAAACTTTCTGAAAAGTTGGAACTAACTGATTTCTATATAATTTTGTTTGTCTATACTTCATGATAACTCTTGGGTGTGCTCTAGGGACTCTTTAACGGCTAATAAAAACACTCCATTTTTGGGACTGTTTTACCATATTTGTTCAAAATTTTCTGTGTATGTCTATTTAGCAGTTTTGCATGGTGTTGAACTCAAATTTAAATATGTTAAGGCCCAGGGAACTTTTGGGGCTAAATAGTGGGGGGGGGCAAATGATGGATTTAGTTATTTCTTTTATTGCATATGTTAAGGCCTAAAATTTACATATGTTAAGGCCTAAAACTACACCGTTTGTTCATTTTCATCAGGACTTGACTTCCCCTGGGGACTTTTGGGGGTAAATGAGGGGGGGGGGGGGAAATGCTGAACTTAGTCATTTTTTATGGCTCGTTCACTGTGCTATTACAGGGAACCATGCATGCTTCACTTGTTATAAATGTGATGAGTTATGTAGCATCATTCTACATTAAGATAAAGACAAGTCTCTACTACTACGAGGCAGCACCGGAAACAAAGCATTTTGTCATCCACGTGATAGAAAAACACTTGTTGCTAGTAATTAACTGTGATAATTTTTACTTACCGGGACTCGATGTAGAGGGGTGAATCAATGGAATTCTGTGTGGCAGTCGTTCAAGCAAAAAGTTTGAAAGTGCTTGGTCGACTGCTTTTATAATAGTGTTTGTTTGTTGTCCACTCATGTGGATCGGACTTAACATTTGCATAGAATCGACTAGTAGGTATAAAAACACCCCCTATCGGTGATATTGTTGGTTGGTGTTTTTGAACAAAAGGAATGCGTTCATCCTGCAATGAATTTGCTTATGAGACATAGAAACGAAAATCTCCCTATAGTCTCTGTAGAAAGATTTTCCAACTTCAACAGATTAGTTAATGTAATGACTTTGGTTTTCAGGTTTATCAACAAAACGTTGAAAAGAAGTGAGGACAATCACCTTCTGGCAAAAAATTATTTGATAAAATTAATGCAAAGGGAATCTTTTGCCTCAGAGTTAGATTTTTTGTTGGATCCTGATTCACCAAAACTAGTGAAAACCTTAAACCTATACCTGGATCCCTCCAATATCATTCGTTCAAGAGGAAGGATAGGTGGATCAGAATGGCATACCTATTAGGTGCAGAATTCAATTCTTTTGGGTAAAAAACACCATTTAACAGGTTTAATTATAAAGGACACTCATCAGAGAAACTAACATTTGGGTTTGGCAACAACCTTAAATGAAATAAGGTTACAGGAGTATTGGATACCACAGGCAAGACAGGCTGTAAAAAACTTGTGAGTACTTGTGCCAAGTGCAAAAGATACAATGCCACTGCCTTCTCCACATCGAATGCAACAGACCTTCCTAGCTCTAGAGTTAATATATCACACCCTATCTCCATACCGGTGTGGATTACACTAGTCACATCTGGGTTAAGGGAGAAGTGAAGGACTATAAAATGTATATCCTCATCTTTACCTGCATGTCTATCAGAGCTGTTCACATGCAACTAGTCCCAGATATGAGTGTATCTTCATTCTTACAAACCTTTGTTCGTTTCACAAATGCGAATGGAATCCCCTCTTACCTCTACTCGGACAATGCAAGGACTTTCATTTCTGCAACCAAAATACTTGATAAGGGGTTCATCACTGATGAATTCAGGGAGAAGTTTGGTTCTTACCACCTTAAACATTGTACCATTCCATTTTATTCAGCTTGGCATGGAGGTACTTGGGAAAGGACGATCAAGACAGTTAAATCCTGTCTATACAAAACTATAGGAAGAGGAAAAGTTGACTATTTTGGTCTATTAACCATGTTATCTGATATCCAGCATGCCATTAATAGTCATCCTCTGACTTATAGAAGCTCTAATGAGATGGATTGCCTAACTCCGAACTCTCTCATGAATCCAAATCAGATCATATAGTATCATAAGGTTGGACAATGAAGAACTGGGACTAATGGAGCCAGTTAGCCGGATCGATTTAAAGAGGACTCTCCATCTTCGCGAAGAAAATTTAGAAAAATTTAGAAAGATGTGGCACGAAGATGACCTGTTGAGCCTTAGAGAAAGAACTAATTAAAGACCCCCTTAAAACTAGACCATTTTGGTCTATAGGCGAAGTCCTGGAGTTGATTGAAGGAAAGGATGAGTTGGTTCGTTCAGCAAGAGTAAGAAAAGGAAATGGAGCTATATTGACCCATTCCATCAATCATTTATTTCCTCTGGAGATTAATTCTCTTTCGGAAAATGTGGAGGAAATTCTTCATGAACCAGAGCATGTGCCAGACCAAAATATATCTTTCCGACCTGATGAGAGTGTTAGAATCTGGATTTGCCCTGCATGTAATAAACCGGAAGATTTAAGACCGATGGTGGCTTGTGACCAGTGTAATGACTGGTTCCATTTTGGTTGTGTGGGCCTAGTAGATGCGCCCCTAGAAGAAGAATGGTATTGTCCAACGTGAAGGCCAAGGCGTCGAGGTAGACCCAGTTTGTTAGGGGTCTAAAAGGCACCATAAATTTCTGGTGCAGGTCTCAGGCAAGACCTTAAAAAGTGCGCCTAAAAAATGAATTCCCTTTTCTTTTCCCCATCTCACCTCCTGTAAAAGACTTTTTTCTTTTATTCGTTTTTCTTTTTTTTGATATGGGAATGTGTGATAATTTTTACTTACCGGGACTCGATGTGGAGGGGTGAAGCAATGGAATTCTGTGTGGCAGTCGTTCAAGCAAAAGGTTTGAAAGTGCTTGGTCGACTGCTTTTATAATAGTGTTTGTTTTTTGTCTAATCACGTGGATCGGACTTAACCTTTGCATAGAATCGACTAGTGGGTATAAAAACACTCCCTATCGGTGATATTGTTGGTTGGTGTTTTTGTTTGGTTCAGCAACCCGTTTCATAGTTACTGTTACAAAGACGATCTGTCGTTGTAAGCAACGAGGCAATTCGTTGCAACTCCCGTTGACCAAGAAAAGGCGTGAAAGGTTCACCACCCACGTAAGGTAAGGGTTTCATTGTTTTTTCTATCTACGTCGAGTTCTGGTTTAACCCGTTGAGTTGCAGAAACGCCCCCCCCCCCCTTTTAGTCGGTTAAAATCCGACATAACATATATTATTTTATATAATAACGAATGTACAAATCACAGCTTTTAAGCTATCAATGTATCATTCATTACAATAAACAATTGTTCATTTTCCTAGTTACTCTAATAGTCATCCATTCTTACATTTTAAAAGCATTTATTCATTTTTCTTTGTTTCATTTTCCGGTGAACATTATTAATATTAAGATAGGGATCATTTGCTAAGTCATGATATGAAACAAAGTTCATTCAATACTTACAAAGTATGTTCGAAGGATAACCCAGTCTTTACCAGGTTTATCGTAAGTTTCTTCAAAGCACGCTATATGGTTGCTTCTCTGCCTAGTGATTTTCGGACATCATAAAGCCAAATATAAAATAATGGAAAGATGGAGTACAAGGATTCACAAATTTAGAACACAGAAAATATGGAGTATTTTAATTAATTATTATTTAAAATTAAAATATTAAATTATGCTTTTTATTAATTTGTTTTTCGATTTTCCTTTTCTTTTTATAATTGTTAATTTTCTTTAATTATCACATTTAATTGTAATTAATCTTTTTGCAATTGAATATTTTATTAGGCATATTTTGAATTAATCTAAAAATTGAAATCAAATCTAATATATGGTCGGATAATTTTATCCTGTCTGGAAAACCGCTTCTGTGGTACCAGTTTTCAAGAATTCTGGCGAAAGAACTGACGCATTAAATTATCGCTCCACGAGCCTTTTCCCGCTTTTCGCCAAAATATTTGAGTCCTTAATTAATCAAGCTCTAGTCCATCACCTTACAGTTGCTAAACTCCTACAATCAATATGGATTTAGGCAAGCCTGTTCCACAGCAGATATCCTAACTATAATCTCTGAACATATATACCGTTCATTGGACAAAATAGGTGAGGGTAGAGTGGTAGTCCTCCATGTATTTAAGGCTTTTGACAGGCTATGAAACGATGGTCTTCTAAGGAAAATCAGATCATATAGTATCAATGGAAGAATAGATAATGTAATTAAATCCTTCTTAAGTAAGAGAAAAATCCAGGTTGTCCTCGACAATCGTACATCTAACCAATATAATATAAATGCGGGAGTACCTCAGAGGTCTATCTTTGGACCTTTATTTTCCTCATATTCATAAATGACCTCCCTGATAAAATTGTTTCTGAAATGGGTATATTTGCTGATGACACTACTCTCTATAACAGGTACGAGGGGAAAACAAATGAACACATATCTAAAGAAATGGCAGAAACACTAGAGGATGACTTCCTATCTGTAGTGGAACAAAAATGGATGGTCACATTCAATGCTGCCAAGACTAAACTCGTTTCCTTCAATAATTACAAGAAACCTTCTCTACCACCAATAGCAATGGCCAAGAACACATTACCTGAAAGTACTTCCTTTAAACTCCTCGGCTTAACGTTTACAGGAAACATGAACTGGAATAGATACATTGAGAGCATTGCCAAGGCTGCTGCAAAGAAGGTGGGTTCTCTGTACCATGCTAGAAAATTACTTACAACTGAAAGTATCCTGTACCCCTATAAGGCCACCATGTATGGAGTGCTGTTGTCACATTTGGGCTGTATCTGCTACTTGTCTCTCACTCCTAGACAGGGTTCAAAAGAGAGTCGTCAACCTGATAGATCCTGCCCTGTCATCTAGGCTTCAAACTCTGTCCCATAGACGAAAGTTGTACCCCTCTGCCTGTTCTACAAGTACTTTAATGGTGAATGCTCTGACGAACTACAAGCACTTGTACCTCCTCGACATAAATACCCCCCACAAACCCGACAAGCAGCTAAATCTCACCCCTTCACAGTAGAGATCTCTAGAAAGCCTTCTAGTCCAATAGTTTCTTCCCCAGAATTGCTAGACTTTGGAACTCTCTTCCGAGATTCTGCTTTCCCAACTGTACTGGCATGCAGAAGTTCAAGTGTAATGTGAACAGACATCTTGCTACTCATCTCTTTTCATAATAAACCCTGCAAATTATGGCCCCAATAGTAGCCCCCTATTTCAAAGTGGCACTGTGCCTTGTTTGGAGTGAAAACTGAATAAAAAAAGAAAAAAGTTAACCCACTTGAGGTTGTAATAATAATAATAAAAACATATTTAGCTCTACTAACATATTGAGCACTCTTTATCCTTGTTTTTACCATACATACCTCTTAATAATTATATATATATATATATATATATATATATATATATATATATATATATATATATATATATATATATATATAATTATTTTTTTACTAACAGGATGACTAAAAAAAAAAAAAACGGGCCCCAGCTCTAATTAGTCCCTGTTTCTTAGTGTTTTGTCCGAATGAAATAAAACTTTGGTCATAACTAGTTTATTATATTCAAAACATCACATCAAAACACTTTTTGGCCTTTTTTTCTCTGTTCTACAGCATATGTTCTAGATGGCCTCCATTTAGCTTTTGTTTTTTTTAGGTCACCCTGTATATATATATATATATATATATATATATATATATATATAATTAGTAAGATTATACTTGTAAAAAAAATAATATATATATTCATAATTAGTAAGATTATACTTGTAAAAACAAGATAGGTTTAAGGCTCCTAAAATTCATACTAGAATTATCTGCAAGAACACATGACATAATAGATAAAGTACTCGGTAAAATTTAATTGTAAGTGACATTCTTCTTAAGGTTGACCATTCAATTGTCAGTGTGGGCAACTCTCAAAATAGTTGGTTGATGGAACGAGATCATGCTACCTCCGTGGATCAAATAAAGGATTCTGTTCAAAATTCTGTGCAGATTCCCGAGTTCAACAGAAAAATTTTCAAGTTCAACAAGATACATCTGAAGAAAATTACATCGACCAAAACGTTGTGGAAATAACTCTTAAGATGAGAATAATAGTCTGAACGAATAATTAATCCTTAATAAAAAAATTCAGAAACATAAAAAAGAATGGTCACTTGCGATGCTAGTTTTTCTCTTCTTCTATACGTGCTCTTAAGCCATCACGTGACTATTATCACATTTTACTTCTGCTCTTGGTGACTTCATGTTTACTAGAGGTCAATCTTTTACATATATATATATATATATATATATATATATTAATTTCTACCTGCTCCAGTCAGGCACAAGGTTGCTGTCTTTGAGTAGTGGTGGATGATTTTGTTCCCAACAGTCATTTTCTCACTGAAAACATGTTGCTAATAGTTTCTCTACTTTATCATTATTTCCATGATAAATGTTCGACTGAGCTAACATCAGAATTTATGAACAGAGTTACTTTTTTAAGAACTTCTCATTTGTGCAATGCTTCCCTAAAAGATACAACATGATAATTTTATATCCAATGTCAATAAATATGTCGTAAACCGTCCCCATAAGGTATCACATTATATTCATTCCATTTAATTATTTTGAATCCTCTCGTGATATTCTCATCATTTAACTAACATATTTCCTTACAGACTACAACATGGTCGTTTTCAAGTCTAATGTCTACAAATATTTGTAGAGATTTTTCTTTTTTTTTCTTTTACTCTTCCATCGTTCAACTGAAAATCTTGTTAACTCTTATTCTCGAATGGCTTTTAGTCTTGATATGGTGATTCATTCATATAATAAAATGACTGCAGAAATTCACCTCTGGATAAAAATATTGTAGGTTTGCAACAAGAGATGCCACATATAAATTCAATACATCTATGCTAATAGCCACTATCTTATGTAGCTTTCGAACATCATTTTAGACACATTCAGTCATGGTAATAAAATATAGTATGTTGCATCCTTTAAGCAATACCATCACAATCGCAACATCTATAAAGGAAGGAATCCATATTTTTCTCTCTAAATATTTGTCACTGGGATGAATTCTACATATTCCACATATTCTCATACATACATAACCGTAATATAATCTTTCCAATTTCCGATTCATAAATAATAAGGGCTTTCTCGCCAAAGTCTATCCATTCTGATTGGCTGAGGTCGGAAAATTCTCATATTCCAGAATCCAGTTTTTCACTTTCTAAACGAACGGTTGCTAAAATTAAAATATGGCATCACTAAGACACGTATTATTTCGTCCGACATCAAGTTCATTTAATGCATAAGTAATTACAGCCGTGTGTGTGTGTGTGTGTGTGGTGTGTGTGTGTGTGTGTGTGTGGTGTGTGTGTGTGATACAAATCAAATAGCTGTCCAACTGCTGTCCTCTATTATTCTACAGAGTCCGTACTGTGTGTAAAGGGGTTATTCTTCCCCCTTCTCTCTCTTTCACTGCATATATTTCTCTTTGCTAATGGTTCTTATTATAATTCGTGCATGCGTGTGTTTGTGTTTGTATGTTCGGTTGAGCATACGTCTGACAATACGATATCATTTCTTCTTCTTCTTCTTCTTCTTCTTCTTCTTCTTCTACTTCTTCTTAACTTTCTATTTTTTAATTATAAATTCATTTGTTTTGTTTTCTTTTTTCTTTCATACACAATAGTGTCGTTTTTTTTAAATATATTTTTATTTTTTTAGTAAGTTACGTTTTTTTTTTGGACGCTAGCCATTAGTCTATTTTTAAATTATATACATAATATCACCGACTATGGCGCTGCGTAATCTGTAACATATGCCCCCCCCCCACACCCACATATGTAGATACTCATGGGAAGGGGAAGGAGTTTTCTAACTAATCTGTACTTTCACCTAACATTTTAATAAACAAATCATGCCATAAAACTGGATTTAATCTGCTTATCATATCTAAATAAAAATATCACGGTCTGTCTTCTGCATAAGTCTCCATAACATATGTAAGTACAGAATAGTTAACAAAGCCTCTCTTTCAAATAATAACGTTTTTATTTCAGCATGATCCGTCCGAACACAATTGATTACAATCTTAAATAAAGCAAATTACAGCATTAAATGTTTGAATAAAATTCATACCAAAACTAATTGACCGATCATTATCGATTTTGGAGCGCAGCTGCTAGGCACAGGGAGCACGTCTAAATATAATCGAATTACTTTTCCTAAGTATCATGAGAAATAGGATGAAGCCCTTCTTAAAAATTTAGGGTAATATTTACCATATTATCTTATTGCTTCAGATAAACACTTTTTCTTGTTTACTTTTATGGCCTCGGGCAACGCCGGGTAGCCTTGCTATTAATAAATAAAATTTAAAAAAAAATGCATAAATTCGGGTACTTTCTGTTTATTTTAATTTCTTCATGATTTAAAAAAATTTCTTCATGCTTTATTTTCAGAGGTACCTCCTAAAGAGAGCACTGTTCCAGAAGAGGAAGAGGAAGAACACGAGCACTTGCCAGGTAAGTAATTGAATCGTCTCTTGTAAGAATATAAAACTTGATCCATGACATAAAACTTGAACCTTTTGATATCTTAAGCTTTTAATTTGTTTAATCTCTTATGATATTCGTAGTTTATTTAATTGTTCATTTTCTTGACTTGTCCTTCTTTTTATTGTTCTCCCCGAGTGTGATGTAAAACTATATTGGTAGTGAGACCCCAATATGGGAGCTCTGAGGTGTGTGGAGTCACTCCTTATTTACCATTACTCCCAGCTCCACTTTGTTCCAGAATGGCAGTAACTGTCATGTTTTAATCTATATGTTAAAGAAAATACCCCGACTCACTCAACTAGCTGTCAAATCCAACCTTTTTTTGTAGAGGTTCCTAAATGCATGGAGGATTTTCTACTTTAATAACTTAACCTTTGGAATTCCCTTCCCGCTCCTTGTTACAACATACAGAAATTTAAATGCAATATAAACAAACATCTTGCTGCCCAACTCCCTAATCAGATTACTCAAATATAAATCTGGCACCTATTACAGTAACCCTGTACACTTCGAGTTTTTATTCCTTAACCTCTTTATCTCATAAAATGGCCATCTTTATGTCATTAACAAAATAATCACAATGATAGACAACAAATATGCATCAACACTCTTAAAAAGTAACCAAATTTCAAAACACAGAAAAAGATGCTGAAATAATATAAAAGTTAACCTTAATCATAAACAGAGCAGAGAAATATATTTGTTGTATGAAAGAATATATTTGTTGCATGAAAGAATATATTTGTTGTATGAAAGAATTATTTGCAATATTTTGTTGTGTTTTTTTTCCTTATGTTCAGATGTACTGATCGTTGGCTTTTTATAGAATGTTTTTTTTTTTTATAATTCCTAGTGCTTTTGTAATGTTTTGAAACTGGCTTTGAACATTTTAAAAAATATTTCTTAAAACGACAACGTCTTATTGATATTCCCGTGCGTTATGTTTTTAGCTTCAGTTTTTTTTATAGAAATAAAAAAAGTTATGTTTTTGAATTTTTGAGATAAAGATCGATAATTTGGATTATTTGGACTCATTTGGCCTTCTTGGGTTTTATTTTAACATTTCGCTTTATGTAACCTCCGATCTTCTTCAGATGTACCTTGTCCCCAAGGACTCGTGGGTAAAGTACTTGGTAAAATTCAATTGTAAATTATACTCTTCTGAAGGTTGAAGGTTCAATTTTCAGTACGGGTAACACTACAATTGTGAATTACTTAGGACTTCTACCCAGCTATATCTTACAGAATGAGAACATGCTACTTCTATGGATTAAATAGAGGGTTCCATTAGAAATACCATGTAAATTCCCCGGTTCAGCAGAAAGATTCCCCGAGTTCAACAAGATATACTTGAAGAAGGTCGAAGGTTACACCAACATAAACGTGAAAATAACGCTCCAGATGAGTCAAAAGAGTCCAAATAATAACAAAGTTCTGAGTATTTCAAATACTGACTGACACTTTGTGCTATTCTAAAATGTCTTTATAAATAAAACCTAATATTTTTGGTCCTTTGATTCGTAAATATTTCTAAATTTTGAGTTTTTTTTATTTTCAGATGAGCTTCATGATAAAATCACTTATTTACCAGGTGAGAAACGTTTTGGAAAAACAAGTCTACAAATTTAGTGTTTTTATTATTAAAACTAGCAGGTTTCATCCGCTCTTTATTGATTCAAAATTTACTTCTTATCACTACTTCAAATCATTAAAACGAAACCAATCGATAAGAGAAAAAAAGACAAAACTCTCTCAGTCTCTTTTTCTTTTTATCTCTATCGATAAAAGACAAAAGCAAGAAAAATAAAAGACTACAAAACCCTCTCTCTCCTTCCGTTTTGTTTTAATGATAATAAAAAAGAGAATATCTATATTAAACGTGAAATTCTTTCATTTCTTTTTTTATTATTAGATAAAAAAAAATCATTTCTTTTTTTATTATTAGATAAAAAAATATGACCCGTTGGGTCACCAATTGAGCATGGGATTAGATTGTTTGAATCAGGAAAAAAGTTTGCAAAATCACTAAAATTTATAAGTATAAAAAGATAACTCTAAAATTGGTTCCTATATATTCGCTATATCTGTCCTATCTTATCTCTCATTTCCTCTCCACCTATGGATTAAATATCATTAATATTACTTATATATATATATTGTTAATGGACTATTTAACCATTTTTTATAGTTAGTTTTATTACATTTTGACTTTTGACTGCGAATAGAAAGAGAGATAGATAGAGAGAGAGAGAGAGAGAGAGTGTGTGAGAGAGAGAGAGAGAGAGAGAGAGAGAGAGAGAGAGAGAGAGAGAGAGAGAGAGAAAGAGAATGTATAAAATAAATAGGGGTGTCAAACAACATACAGCGTGAAAGAATGAAAGTAATAAACAGAAACTTAGTAACAGATGGCTGACTTGATGAATAAATTGCAAATTGAACCTAATTAAAACAATTGAAATGGATTAAAAATAACATAACTCAATCTCAAAACTGAGGAATATTTTAACATGTATTTTGCATGATAAAAACTACATATTAAAAAGCTTAGGGAAACAAACGGTGATTTACTCAGGTTTAGTATAACAACAGATTATTTAAATGAAACAAACATTCTAATTATAATTTTTCAAAAAATGATTGCATTTTTCTGTATTTATTCCCCAATTATTAATAAAAACAATCATTTCTTATGTATATGAGAAAATTAATTGATTTTAAATTTCATCTACAATTCTTTAAAAAACATTCATCTACAATTCTTTTAAAAACATTCTTAATAAATTGTGAGTTCTTTCAATTTATATTTGTAAATACCAAATATATATTTGTAATTAACAAATATATATTTTAAATAGCAAATATGTATTTGTAATTAACAAATATATATTTGTAATTAGCAAATATATATTTGTAAATAACAAATATATATTTGTAAATAACAAATATATATTTCTAATTAACAAATATATATTTGTAATTAACAAATATATATTTGTAAATAACAAATATATATTTCTAATTAACAAATATATATTTCTAATTAACAAATATATATTTGTAATTAACAAATATATATTTGTAAATAACAAATATATATTCTACATATATTCTACATAACAAATATATATTCTACATTTTTCTTATATGTTTTCATGTATAAGTTAAGTTGAAATAGTTAACAGTCAAATATTAAAAAACAAAACAAAAACAAAACAAAATTCCAAAACATTTTACTGCATTAGTTTTATAGTAGATTTTATTGCAAATTCTAAAAAAAAAGAAAAAGAAAAAAATGTGTATTTTACAGTATTGACACCAAAACGAAAAAGTGGTCAACAAACTAATTTATAAAAAATAAATGTTACCAAAGGCAAGATAAGTTACTCTTCTATCTTTATGGATACGTTTTTTTTTTGTGTTTTTACTTATTTTAAAGTGTTTATTTACTACGAAACACAAGTAGTGTGGAGTCTTAAGTAACAACAATTATAAAACATGTATAATATAATACAGTCATCTGGGTGTCTCGGTAATTGCTCAAAAATCAATAATTAAACAAAGTACTGCTAGAAACCTACATTAAATTCTTTGTAAAAAGTTTAAATGTTGCGTTTAATCTCGTTAAATGACTTTGTTATAAATAAAATAAAATGAATTGAGGTTTTTGCTGTTTATAGAAGCAGCACAAATACACACATCATTAGATGATTGTAAATAAACAAAAAACAACAACAAAAAAACTGAAAAAAAAACTAAAAACAAAACAAAAGAAACCCAATTCAAACTTAATAGTACCATTGACTTATTCGTAACATTTTGCCCGAGAAAAGTCAAATAGGATCTTGGAATAGGACTTTATTTTCAATTGAATCAACAATTGACAGAGAGACAGCATAAATAGTTGGATGGTTTTAGAGGACAACATATAGGCAAGCTAAATTAGAAAATTAAATAATCATTAAATAAAACATATATACAATGTTTTCCAATAATATAAAAATGGTTAAAATGTTTATTAATATACAAAGAGACTGGGGTTCACTCCTTGCTTGAGTCACACCAAAAAATATTGCTTGACGCCTCCTTGCTAAACGTTCAGCGTTATAAGGTGAACATCAAGGGTAAATTGAGGAGACATATGTTTAACTTTAACTCACAGCTGGTTTTTAACATGTATTTGTTTCAAATATGATCTTCTTGAACATGTATTTGTTTCAAATATGATCTTCTTGAACATGTATTTGTTTCAAATATAATCTTCTTTAACATGTATTTGTTTCAAATATGATCTTCTTAAACATGTATTTGTTTCAAATATGATCTTCTTGAATATGTATTTGTTTCAAATATGATCTTATTGAATATGTATTTGTTTAAAATATAATCTTCTTGAATATGTATTTGTTTCAAATATGATCTTCTTGAATATGTATTTGTTTCAAATATGATCTTCTTGAATATGTATTTGTTTCAAATATGATCTTCTTGAATATGTATTTGTTTCAAATATGATCTTCTTTAACATGTATTTGTTTCAAATATGATCTTCTTGAATATGTATTTGTTTCAAATATGATCTTCTTGAATATGTATTTGTTCCAAATATGATGTTCTTGAATATGTATTTGTTTCAAATATGATCTTCTTGAATATGTATTTGTTTCAAATATGATCTTCTTTAACATGTATTTATTTCAAATATGATCTTCTTCAATATGTATTTGTTTAAAATATGATCTTCTTTAACATGTATTTGTTTCAAATATGATCTTCTTGAATATGTATTTGTTTCAAATATGATCTTGAATATGTATTTGTTTCAAATATGATACTCTTGAATATGTATTTGTTTCAAATATGATCTTCTTGAATATGTATTTGTTTAAAATATAATCTTCTTGAACATGTATTTGTTTCAAATATGATCTTCTTTAACATGTATTTGTTTCAAATATGATCTTCTTGAATATGTATTTGTTTCAAATATGATCTTCTTGAATATGTATTTGTTTCAAATATGATGTTCTTGAATATGTATTTGTTTCAAATATGATCTTCTTGAATATGTATTTGTTTCAAATATGATCTTCTTTAACATGTATTTGTTTCAAATATGATCTTCTTGAATATGTATTTGTTTCAAATATAATCTACTTGAACATGTATTTGTTTCAAATATGATCTTCTTTAACTTTTATTTGTTTCAAATATGATCTTCTTGAACATGTATTTGTTTCAAATATGATCTTCTTGAACATGTATTTGTTTCAAATATGATCTTCTTGAACATGTATTTGTTTCAAATATGATCTTCTTGAACATGTATTTGTTTCAAATATGATCTTCTTTAATATGTACTTGTTTCAAATATGATCTTCTTTAACATGTTTTTGTTTCAAATATGATCTTCTTAAACATGTATTAGTTTCAAATATGATCTTCTTAAACATGTATTTGTTTCAAATATGATCTTCTTTACCATGTATTTGTTTCAAATATGATCTTCTTGAACATGTATTTGTTTCAAATATGATCTGCTTGAATATGTATTTGTTTCAAATATGATCTTCTTGAATATGTATTTGTTTCAAATATGGTCTTCCTTAATATGTATTTGTTTCAAATATGATCCTCTTGAATATGTATTTGTTTAAAATATGATCTTCTTGAACATATATTTGTTTAAAATATGATCTTCTTTAACATGTATTTGTTTCAAATATGATCTTCTTGAATATGTATTTGTTTCAAATATGGTACTCTATCTTCATGATTGTTTATGCATTCGATGAATGTGGAATTATTTTTGCAGGTTATGTTGGATGTTTGAAGCCTTTCGAAGGATGGAATATAAAGTCAATTACTACCCTTGACGACTTAACAATACCATCCTGCACAAAGAAATGCGAAGAGAAAGGTTACACATATGCTGCTCTTCAAGTAAAGACTTTTCGCAATTTACATTCATGTATTACTATGACCTCTTTCACAATTTATGTTGATTAATTCTTCTTCTTTTTTTATATACACTCATATCACATAGTTATTATAATCATATTTTCGTATTGCTTTTAGGTCAACCAAAAAATTTAAATGAATAAATTAAATCCCTCATTTGCATCCATTTATACCCTTTGTTCAGGAGGAGCAGAAGCTATTCACAAGTAATCTTCATCAAATGATTCTGAGCTTTTATCTCTGGCATCTCCCCATCTTGTCCATTGTTCACTTTTACCTATATTTTTTTATTAGTTCCCCAAAAGATCAAGAAACATTTAGAGTAAGCATATCAAACTGAATCCTTTGAGGGATGTGTGCGTTTATTTGTGCTGTTATGTGGACTGCGTATGATTCAATTAGAAGTCGTTGAATAAAAATTAATGAAAAATATGTTTGTTACTTAAAAACATACAATATGCACATAAATTATTTAATTACATTAACGGATGCAAATTAACAACGTTTCTAGTTCTGGTGTGACGTTAGTGAAGAGTCTTAAGAAATGGAGAATACTTATTAATGATCTTTCAAATCACATCCTTACATCATTCGTAAACATTTATGCTGATGACACTACCATCTATGGTAGCACATCAAAGACTGTAAACGACCAAGTTCTCTCAGATTCTCTTTCCTTTGATCTTGAGCAAGTGGTACAATGGGGAAAGAGGTATCTGGTTACTTTTAATTCATCTCAAACCAAGCTTCTATCTCTAGACCATCTACGCTCTGATGCCAATCTGGCATCGGTTGAAATGAATACCTCTCGTTTTGGGGAGGCTTCATGTTTTGACAAGCTTCTGAGCTTGACCTTTACTCCTGACCTGAAATGGAACGTATATGCCAAAGTCGCTGGAAAAATGGTGGGATCCTTCTACCGCTCCAGTAGATATCTCACCCCTGATGCCATCCTCTACCTTTATAAAAGCTAGGTATGGCCAACGATGGAGTACTGTTGCCACATCTGGGCAAGAGCTGCTAGAAGCAGCTTATCCTGCCTTGACAGAGTTCAAAATAGACTTTGTAGCTTAATAGGGGATGCCCTTTTCTCTTCCCTGCAACCTCTTTCCCACAGAAGAGATGTTGCGAACCTGTCTCTGCTTTATCATTATTTTCATGGCAAGTGCTCAGCTGAGCTTCAATCTATAGTCCCTCCTTGCTAAACTTTCATGAAAGGCACTCGTTTAGCCAAAACGACTATCGATAATTTCCCACACTCTTTATCTGTGCCTAAAACTAAATGTAGATTCCATGAACAAAGCTTCTTCCTTACAACTGCACGCATGTGAAACTCTCTTCCGATTGCCTGCTTTCCAGCTGACTACAATCTGATTGTCTTCAAGTTCAACATAAACAAGTTCTTGATGAACCATCCTCCTAAGTGATCTAATTTACAAAATTCCCACTACTTATGTTTACTATGCTATAATCACATTGACTAATGTATATCCATTAACCCTTATCCTCGAGT
Organism: Euprymna scolopes; assembly: GCF_053919585.1. Classification (NCBI taxonomy): domain Eukaryota; kingdom Metazoa; phylum Mollusca; class Cephalopoda; order Sepiida; family Sepiolidae; genus Euprymna; species Euprymna scolopes. The sequence goes on from NC_136487.1 coordinate 94,736,412, forward strand.
GGCCTCGGGGTCTTGATAAATAGTGATTCCTGTGTAAAAATAGAAAAAAAGTGACTATTAGAAAGGATCTAGTATTACATTATATAATATAATGTAATACATTTCAATAAACAATAGAGAAATTTAATTGAAAAGAATCTATCCTCAATTATTATTGGTGTTTACATTTTTTTCTGATAAGCTTTTTAATATTTGATTTATTGATAATGCATTCATAATTAATTTTTGTATAATAAAGAAGCAATGCTAAGTAGCCGCGCTCTTCATATATAAAGTACATTTAGTTGTCTAATCACATTGAAAAAATATAGAAATACAAGTTGGTACAAAAAGATGTATTCATTTTGTTATCACTTTCTATGAAAAATAACTCAATGTAGTTTATTAACAAGATTGAGTAGCACAGTATTACTCCACCGTTTCACTTGAATACCTCCATCACTATTTCCATGAAGAGAAGCCTACCTCTCATTCTACGTCTCACTCTTGGTCTGCACATTCTCCAAACCTATCCCCTTTGGATTATTTGGGAGTGTATACTTAAATGTCATGCTAAAATTTCCAAACTATTGCTGTGCTCAAAGAGTAACATTCAAATAGACATTAAAAGAATTGTTTGATGACATGTTGGGCAGGATCATTGCAAACTTAAGTGACTAAACGCCAAGGAGCTTGAGTTGAGCACATTATAAACTCTTGAGCTCTACACGCAAAATTGTGGTATACGGGAGAAAATTATATCACACAAATTTACATGTTTACATTTTATTCATTTAGATTTGTATTATTTGATTTTACTCTAAGCTTGTACTATTTTTTTTGCAGCATGGGAACGAGTGTTTGTGCAGCGATGATGCATTCATGAAACATATTGATGATGATGCAGTCAAGTCAACAGAGTGTAACAAGATTTGCTTCGGGAATAATCACACAGTGTGTGGTGGTCACATAGACAGATCTATTTATAAAGTGATAGGTACGTAATCGTGATGCACTTGACATTTTCAAAAGTGTAAAAACGTTTTTTTTTTTTTTAGGATTGATAGAAAAAATGTCGATATATCAGTGAAAAAGCACACAAAAACACCGGAATTAAAATTTCTTCTTCTCATGTAATCCATCAATTGATGGTGAAACAGTCATTATGGTTTTTCTTAAAACTTATTATATGTACAATTCGCCAAACTTGCACATAGTCAATGGTAAACCATTAACTGAGGCAGTTATGCTTTTCTGCTGTAAAATATGTATGACTAGCCTAGGTGCCCGGCGTTGCCCAGGTGTTTGGAGGTGTGTGCTGCGCAAAAAAAAAAAAAAAAAAAAAGTGGTAGTAGGCAGGCAGGCTCGAACCCGTGACGCAAAGGCGGAAAAGAAAGTGAAAAAAAAATCTGACATTTTACCCCTACTCCATGATGCGACGGGAAGTTCAGAACATTAAAATTAGGCAAAGTCAATCCAACCGATATGATGACTTGCAAATACAGCTAGCAAAAAATCAACCTCTCCTTGTAGAAAATTACCCAGTTGAGGGTGAAAAAATTAATGCTTTTGGCCAATTCCTCGATATTTGTTGTCCAAGACGTCGGGCATCAAAATGATACCAATCTCGTGAAAATCCGTTGTCCCTGTCGAAAGTTTTAGGCAGATATACATACATAGTGATCGTCACTTCTTGACAGAAGAAGACCATCTTCCTTTGTTTTAGTGTTGATTATTTATTCATTTCCATGTATTTTTTAAAATATTCCTTTGTTTTTTGATATTTCATTTAATACGTCTTATAATTTGTTTTTATATTTTTATATTTTATTTTTGTTTATTTATTTATTTTATTATTTATTTTTCTTCATATATATATATATATATATATATATATATATATATATATATATATATATATATATACACATGTGGAGATGTGATCAAGATGCATTATCTATCTTCTGTTGGAACGAACATGGCTCTTCAGACCAGTTCTACTCTTACGAAGTCTATTGCAGAGATCACACTTTAACTAAGATTGAGGGACGCCAACCAGTACGGTCTCACAGTGGACGCTTCAGACTTCCACTCGATTTGCATACCATAAAGCAAATAGAACATCTGTACTCCGCAGTGTAATCTCTGTCAAAGAAAGGCTGATTTCCATGTGATCACTTGTGGTTGGCTAAACTGGTTCTGGATAAAGTTATTTTACTGCATAAATCACAGACCTGACATAGCTGCCAGATTTTTCTTCTGGATCTCACGCTTCATTTTTGCATGCTCATATTTTTTCTTTTCAAAGCTATCACAGCTATGATAAACCATGGAGCACCATTTTTTATGATCATTGGAAACACTCTCCCAGTTAGATTTTTCAATACCGAGAGCTTTCAGAATATCCTTGATGTTGTCCTTAAAGCGTTTCCTTGGTTTATGTTGTGGACGCTTTCCTTGTAAAATTTCACCATAAAACAGGTGCTTTGGCAAATCTTTCGTCGTCCATCGTTATCAAATGTCCAGCCAACCTAATCTGGTTGCGTAAAATCAACCCTTCGATACATAGTATGTCAGCTCGCATGAAGACATCCGTATCAGATGTAAAAGAGTTCAACCTGATGCCCAGAATGTGTCTCAGAAATTTCTGGTGCACTCTCTCCATGACGTTTATGTGTCTATTGTAAGTTGTCCAGGCTTTAGAAGCGTAAAGCAGAGATGGTAAAATACAAGATTGGTAGATACTGATCTTTGTACAAATGGTTATATTTTTGTCAGACTATACTCGCTTCTCTAAGCTACCAAAAGCCTTAATGGCACACTGTATCTTGTAGTTGACCTCAGCATCCAGCGTTTCATTTCTGGCAAGTGTGCTACCCAAATGCACGAATGTATCGGAAAGCCTCTGGTTGTTGACAAAAAAATATTTGGTTCCACACACAAACTTCCGGGTGAAGGTGTGAACATGACCTTTGTCTTCTAAAGGCTGATAGTAAGCCCAAAAGACGCACATGCCCCTGAAAAGAGATCCATGATACCATGCATATCTTTCACACTATTAGCCACAAGATCGGCGTCATCTGCAGTTCAAGAACCAGGTGCTGAAAGACACCTGTAAAAGCATGAAAACGACGAATTGCAAAATCCTGCTGGAAGCAATATTAATTATAATTTGGTTATGTTATTTTTACTAATATGTCAGCATTTGTTATTTTTACTAATATGTCAGCATTTGTCAAGGCCAAAAGCCACTAGAAAGATTTATGAAATGGATAGATTGTTAGTTATATGATGAAGAATCTTATGAGAGGATTGTTGATAGTAATGAATTGAATGAAGTTTGTTATTAATCAAATATTATTAAACTATCCTCATTTTATAAGTATTTGACCATCAATCAGTCAGCATGACCTTGTTTTGGTGCAACTCTGGCTTTGGGAAGTGTCGTGCAGCTTTGTCGGCGTCTAATCGCTGAGCATCACCGGTTGGCATAAAGAACTCACTTTTCATCACAAGTTATAACCCGATCGAGAAAGGGTCGTTTTTTATTATGTAACGAAAGGGAAGATGACACCTCATAATGGCGTTTCTTTTTATTGTCATTCAATTCGTGAGGTTCCCATTTATCAAGTTTTTTGTCTTTCCAATTTCTCTCAAGTGGTTGGAAATCGTCGTATACATTGCGTCTAATTTAGAAACAAGTTCTTGAACAGTTGTGCATGGATTGACTTGGACTAAGCCTCTTAATTGATCGTTCTCAACATCCAGCGGCCGATCACTACGCTCATCATCTTCAAAACTCTCTTTTAAACAACCACTGAATTGAAATAAGAAATTGTGTCAATTTGCTTTTTTTTCATCTTGCATTCAACGTTTTGAAAAGAAGTCACAATTGTTTTAAAACGATTGTAATTTAAATGATTAGATAAAGCGAAAAACGCCCTTTAAAATCATATGTAAAGTAAAATTTTTTTAACGAATACTTATTTGAAAATATATCATTTGAAATCAAAATTAAAAATTCTGTAAGAGCTTTCTTCTCCTATATATTTTTACACAGGTTATGCTTGTACACACACACACACACACACACACACACACACACACACACACACACATAATATATATATATATATATATATATATATATATATACATATATATATATATATATATATATCCGTATGTATGTGTGTGTGTGTGTGTTTACCTATATGTACGTGTCTGTCTATATATACACACACATATATATGCTTTTCTTTACACAGGTTTCGTTGGATGTTATGTAAATGAGAATAACGCTACCTTACCAGTATATATTCAAGAATCGGATTCTATGACTGTCGCTCTCTGCAGAACAGAATGTCGCAAGAAAGGATATAAATATGCTGGATTACAAGTAAGTATTTCATTGTTGTTCCTTGGAATCCTTTTAAAGGTTTCTAGTTTTGCAAATAATCACCAATTTCAAAAACAAACATTATTTATTCAGTGAGCTCACACGTCGCTCATTTTTTAAGCTTTTTCATCTTAATAATTTGGTTCAGATGATTCGACACTGTTGAAATACTGACACCAACTGCCGTAGACATGTCTCTGACACTTTTACTTGGGTTTTATTCAAAGATTTGCTTTCAAACGTTTATTGTCAAAAGTGCATATCTATCCCCTAGCTTATTTATTTTCAAGTCTTTCATTATTATTAAAGACTTTCTGAATCCGCATTCACATGTTTTGGCCATTTGCTGACTTGATGCACTTATGATGTTCGCAGCTATTCGAGAATCATCATGACCAAGTTTGAACTCGTGTATTAAAAGTCTACACAATTATTGTTTTTACATATTCATGTAATATTTTGTATAAAATTTGCAAAAATAAGTTAAAAGTAACTTTTTAAAAGTAAGTTGAACGTCAGCCAGTATTTTCTGAACAACCTAGTATCTATTAAAAATCCAGCTCATCTCTTTCACCCATTTTTTACACAAATATTGTACGGAGTTGATATATCATGATAAGTAATGGAGATGTATATAACGGATATGTCGATAGGTGGGTATTTAGATAAATATTATGGTGTGACATTTATCTAACCTATTTCATGAATAAATGGATATTTCCAGACATTATGAATAGAGTTATAATTAAGTATTGTGGAAGTTTATTGGTGGCAGCCACAGCCCCAGTATCGGACGCAAACTTTCTGTAACATACTATTTCTGTACTTCTGTAAATATACTCTTGTAAATATAGTACCGTATTGTCTTAATTTATATTTATATTAATATTTATTCATGGAGTTTAGTTTGTTTTTGTTTTACGGCATAGCAACCCTTTTGGGGTTATTTAATGTCAAATTCAATAATTTTGGATAAAGGTTCATTAAATTCAAATATTTATTCATGGAGTTTAGTTTGTTTGTTTTATAAAGGAACATTGTTGGTTTTGTTTTTGATCTTCAAGGCCACAAACGTAGATAAAGTTGATTGCCAGTTATGTAGATAGATTGAAATACTCACATCAAGTATTTTAAACATTTCTTTGACACTTTGGCGTGGGTTTTGTTCAAGCATTGCTTTTAAACATTCACGGTGAAGATTATGTTGTCGTCCTTTCTCTTTCTTAAGGCTCTCATTACCATTTCCGAATTTCTGAAATCAACTCCGTACGATGTGTTCACTAGTGAACACTTCTATCTTGAGCTGTGTTGATATTGGCAGCTGTTAGGGAATCATGATTACCATGCAAGAAAAGTATATGCATTCTTTCTTTGTTCATTTTCGTTATTAAAAGGTTCACATACTTCAAAATGTAACTAATGGTCGTAGAGACATAAGAAAAATGTTGTATATTTAGAAGGTTCGTCCTTTATACACATTAATTACTAAGCATGTAACATATTACATAAAACGCTGCAAAGATAGAAACATAAATACACTTTTTCAATGTGAATGGGGAAATCAGCAAGCTACAACCTGCTACAAAGTTTGATTTGGTTACTTTATTTTAAAGCATATCAACCCTTTTCGGCTTATTTAATCCAGTCATTTTGGGATATGTTTTTATCCTCCAAGTTCTTCATATCTTCAAATATTTATTCATGGAATTTAGTTTGTTTTTGTTTTACGGCATAGCAACCCTTTTGGGGTTATTTAATGTCAAATTGAGTAATTTTGGAAAACGGTTTTATGTTTTAAATTCAAATATTTATTATGGAATTTGGTTGGTTTGTTTTATAGAGGAAAATTGTTGGTTTTATTTTTGAATTTGCAGAACATGAATGAGTATTTTAAAAGGAAAGGAAAAAGCAATAGCATCAATGTTTGGTGCATTTTAGATTAAGAAGCCAACATCTTCAGACAACCTGATCTCTTAGCACCAGAGCTGGTAGAAAAGAGGAGTTATTAGATCTAAATTCTATTTGTGTAGTGATAGGACTGAAATGTGCCATTTTGTCCAAGTAAAATGACATAAATTTGCAGAACCAATTTTCAAATCAATTCTAATGCAGAGTCATTTTCTAATAACTAACTATAAATAAACTCACCGAGTTAAGAAAGCATTTTCGTTTCAGTAGTTAAATAGAGGTGCTAGGAAGTTTAATTGTAATAACTACATTATTAAACAGTTGTTTGTCCTGACCTGATTGTTTAAGCAGAATAAAAATAAAACATATTTATAATAGTTATAATTTGTTTGTTATGACTTTTTATGTTTGACTGTTCGCAATCACACCTTTAAAAAGAAACCAAGAAAACCATTCAACTCTATCGTCGTACAAACTTTTAAATCATCTATACCTGCTGCTGATTATAAATAAAATATACGTATACGAGTGGTTTTATTAATTTATTTAATATGTGTTATACTTTCTAGTTTTAATTGATAGGAAGAAAACTGATATATATTTCTTTCTACAAGATAAAACGTATTATTTTTTGTAATTAAAAGAACAAAGCAATTTATTGTTACGATATTTTTCAATTTAAAGATTTTACAAATATATATCAAATTACCTTTTCATTTTAATTAAAATAAATAAATAAAGCAGTTTTTTTTTTAATTCAGCACTTCATTTTGATTGCTGTTAGTACAACATCAGTGCCTAATGGTGTTTCTTCAGTGTATATGTTCAATCTATATAAATAAAACAATAGACATATATGTGTGTGTAAATATTTAAAGATAAACTCTTAAATATTTAACAAATAAGCGTTTACTGGTCACACTACACTGAACTTAACAGGACATAGAAAGCATACACCAAAAATGGTTTATAACGAGTAAAATCTTCGACACTTCACATTGAAATATCATACAAGAAGATTCAATTTCTGTGAATACACTATTTATAATAATAACAACAAAAACAAAAAAAACGTATTCATCGTCGACACCTAATCTGATGAAAATACGCCAAAATACTCAAATTGTGGTTCATTAATATTTACGATAAAAAAATCGCCATGAGACCGAAATAAACAAATGAAAGGTTTACATGAAAGCAATCATTCAA